>NC_052080.1:15504595-15577095 GCF_015852505.1 Tachyglossus aculeatus
AGAAATCCACCCCAATCCTTCCCTTTTCCAGAAGGGAAAATATCCAGATTTCCGAATTTGGGGGGGAGAAAGGAGGTGACAGGCACCTTGTGAAGTATGAGAAATCCATCCCAGTCCTTCCCTTTTCGTAGATATCCAGAAGGGAAGATGGAAAAACCTGGGGTTTCGTTCTTGAGGCTCCCAAAAGAATGTTAGAGATTTCCGAATTTTGGGGGGAGAAAGGAGGTGACAGGCACCTTGTGAAACATGAGAAATCCACCCCAATCCTTCCCTTTTCCAGAAGGGAAAATATCCAGATTTCTGAATTTGGGGCGGAGAAAGGAGGTGACAGGCACCTTGTGAAATATGAGAAATCCATCCCAATCCTTCCCTTTCCATAGATATCCAGAAGGGAAGACGGAAAAACCTGGGGTTTCGCTCTTGCGGCTCCCAAAAGAATGAGTTAGAGATTTCCGAATTTTGGGGGGGAGAAAGGAGGTCACAGGCACCTTGTGAAATATGAGAAATCCACCCCAATCCTTCCCTTTCCGTAGATATCCGGAAGGGAAGACAGAGATTCCAACGCTGTAAACCTGGGCTTTTGCTCTTGCGGCTCCCAGAAGAATGAGTTAGAAATTTCCGAATTTTGTTGAGAGAAAGGAGGTGACAGGCACCTTGTGAAATATGAGAAATCCACCCCAATCCTTCCCTTTTCCAGAAGGGAAAATATCCAGATTTCTGAATTTTGGGCGGAGAAAGGAGGTGACAGGCACCTTGTGAAATATGAGAAATCCACCCCAGTCCTTCCCTTTTCATAGATGTCCAGAAGGGAAGACAGAAAAACCTGGGGTTTCACTCTTGTGGCTCCCAGAAGAATGAGTTAGAAATTTCCGAATTTTGTTGGGAGAAAGGAGGTGACAGGCACCTTGTGAAATATGAGAAATCCACCCCAATCCTTCCCTTTTCGTAGATATCCATACGGGAAGACGGAAAAACCTGGGGTTTCGCTCTTGCGGCTCCCAAAAGAATGAGTTAGAGATTTCCAAATTTTGGGGGGAGAAAGGAGGTCACAGGCACCTTATGAAATATGAGAAATCCACCCCAATCCTTCCCTTTTCCAGAAGGGAAAATATCCAGATTTCTGAATTTGGGGCGGAGAAAGGAGGTGACAGGCACCTTGTGAAATATGAGAAATCCACCCCAGTCCTTCCCTTTTCGTAGATGTCCAGAAGGGAAGACAGAAAAACCTGGGGTTTCGCTCTTGCGGCTCCCAAAAGAATAAGTTGGAGATTTCCAAATTTTGTGGGAGAAAGGAGGTCACAGGCACCTTGTGAAATATGAGAAATCCACCCCAATCCTTCCCTTTTCGTAGATATCCAGAAGGGAAGATGGAAAAACCTGGGGTTTCGCACTTGCGGCTCCCAAAAGAATGAGTTAGAGATTTCCAAATTTGGGGGGAGAAAGGAGGTGACAGGCACCTTGTGAAATATGAGAAATCCACCCCAATCCTTCCCTTTTCCAGAAGGGAAAATATCCAGATTTCTGAATTTTGGGCGGAGAAAGGAGGTGACAGGCACCTTGTGAAATATGAGAAATCCATCCCAATCCTTCCCTTTCCATAGATATCCAGAAGGGAAGACGGAAAAACCTGGGGTTTCGCTCTTGCAGCTCCCAAAAGAATGAGTTAGAAATCTCCGAATTTTGTTGGGAGAAAGGAGGTCACAGGCACCTTGTGAAATATGAGAAATCCACCCCAATCCTTCCCTTTTTGTAGATATCCAGAAGGGAAGACAGAAATTCCAACGCTGTAAACCTGGGCTTTCGCTCTTGCGGCTCCCAGAAGAATGAGTTCGAAATCTCTGAATTTTGAGGGGAGAAAGGAGGTCACAGGCACCTTGTGAAACATGAGAAATCCACCCCAATCCTTCCCTTTTCCAGAAGGGAAAATATCCAGATTTCCGAGTTCTCGGGGGGAGAAGGATTTCCTTTGGAATTAGTCCGGGTGGATCCCCGTTGTCTGTCGTATCTTCGGTCCGTCGCGCCTCGCGAGCGTCGGCGTCTTCACGTGGCTGCGTGATGGTTTCAGGAGCTGGACGGACTCGTGGAAATAAACCGAATGACCCACAAATTGCTGAGCAAGTTCATGGCCCTGGACAGCTTCGACGCCATGTTCCGCGAGGCCAATCACAACGTGTCCGCGCCTTACGGGAGAATCACGCTGCACGTCTTCTGGGAGCTCAACTACGACTTCCTGCCGAATTACTGTTACAACGGATCCACCAACAGGTTCGTCCCGCTCTTTCCTCCCTGCGCTGACGTCGTCTTCGGAGGCGCGGTCGTTCCCGTTCTGAATCAATCGGTCGTATTTATTGAGCGCTTATTTGCATATATATACATTCATTCATTCATTCGATCGTATTTATTGAGCGCTTACCGTGTGCAGGGCACTGTACTAAGCGCTTGGGAAGTCCATGTTGGCAACGTATGGAGACGGTCCCTACCCGACAGCGGGCTCGCGGTCTAGAAGGGGGACGACGTCTGAAGATATTGCAGTCGGGGTGCAGGGAAGGGGCGTGAAGATGAATGGGCTCCGCGTGGAGGTAGCCGTGTTAAGCCGCAGCGTGAGAAGCAGCGCGGCTCAGTGGAAAGAGCCCGGGCTTTGGAGTCAGAGGTCGTGGGTTCAAATCCCGACTCTGCCAACTGTCGGCTGGGTGACTCTGGGCAAGTCGCTTCACTTCTCTGGGCCCCAGTGACCTCATCTGGAAAATGGGGATGAGGACTGTGAGTCCCCCCGTGGGACAACCTGATTACCTTGGAACCTCCCCAGCGCTTAGAACAGGGCTTGGCACATAGTAAGCGCTTAATAAATGCCATTATTATTATTATTATGTTAATGTGCCTCAGTTTCCTCATCTGTAAAATGGGGATTAAGACGGTGAGCCCCCCATGGGACAACCTGATCACCTCGTGTCCTCCCCAGCGCTTAGAACAGTACTTTTCACATGGTAAGTGCCTAACAAATGCCATCATTATTACCTATATATATATATACCTATTATTATTACCTATATATATATACATGTTTGTATGTATTACTCAATTTTATTTGTACATATTTACTCTATTTTATTTTGTTAATATGTTTTGTCGTCCGTCTCCCCCTTCTAGACTGTGAGCCCGCTGTCGGGTAGGGACCATCTCTATATGTTGCCAACTTGGACTTCCCAAGCGCTTAGTCCAGTGCTCTGCACACAGTAAGCGCTCAGTAAATACGATTGAATGAATGAATGATTGAATGATGATAAAACAATAATGTGAAGGTCATAATAATAACAAAACGCATTTTGTTTTGTCGTCCGTCTCCCCCTTCTAGACTGTGAGCCCGTTGTCGGGTAGGGACCGTCTCTAGGTACTTCCCAAGCGCTTAGTACAGTGCTCCGCACACAGTCGGCGCTCGATAAGTGCGATTGAATGAATGAATTTGTGTATTCTGAGGGGGAACCTTTTGAAAGTGAATCCGGTTCAAATCTGAAAGTAAAAATCCTCTTAAATTGAATTTTTGTGTGACGCTCAATGGCACCGTACAGACCGGGTGAGGGCACGGCCGGGATCTGCGGCCGACCTGCAGGGGAACACTGATAATAATTATTATTATTATTGTATTTGTTAAGCGCTTACTATGTGCAAAGCGCTGTTCTAAGCGCTGGGGGAGATACAGTAATTAATAATAATAATAATGTTGGTATTTGAGCGCTTACTATGTGCAAAGCAGTAAGCGCTGGGGTACATAAAGGTAATCAGGTTGTCCCGTAGAAAAGCAGCGTGGCTCAGTGGAAAGAGCCCGGGCTTTGGGGTCCGAGGTCGTGGGTTCGAATCCCGGCCCCGCCACTTGTCAGCTGTGTGACTTTGGGCGAGTCGCTTCACTTCGCTGGGCCTCAGTTTACCTCATCTGTAAAATGGGGGTGAAGACTGTGAGCCCCCCCCCGTGGGACAACCTCGTCACCTTGTAACCTCCCCAGCGCTTAGAACAGGGCTTGGCACGTAGTAAGCGCTTAATAAATGCCATCATTATTATTATTCACTTCTCTGGGCCTCAGTTCCCTCATCTGTAAAATGGGGATTAAGACTGTGAGCCCCCCGTGGGACAACCTGGTCACCTTGTAACCCCCCCAGCGCTTAGAACAGTGCTTGGCACATAGTAAGCGCTTAATAAATGCCACCATTATTATTATTCACTTCTCTGGGCCTCAGTTCCCTCATCTGTAAAATGGGGAGGAAGACTGGGAGCCCCCCGTGGGACAACCTCGTCACCTTGTAACCTCCCCAGCGCTTAGAACAGAGCTTGGCACATAGTAAGCGCTTCATAAATGCCAACATTATTATAATTATAGACACGAGTTCTAAATATTGGATTGATTCCTAAATCCCCTGCATCACCTCTGTCGTCGAATCAAGGATGAGCCGGATTTGACCAAATAAGATTATTCACCCGAGCGTAAATAGATAACGGGTCGAAGGAGTACGTCTAGTACATGTTTCTTACAGCTGTTTTGGTGACACACGTTCTTACTTTTAGATTTGTTCGGACGGTGCTGCCGTTTTCTCAAGAGTTTCAGAGGGATAAACAGCCTAATGCCCAGCCCCAGTATCTCCATGGATCAAAGGTTGGTTTTCCGGAGATGATTTTCGGATTATTTCAGTCCAGGCTGAGTGGGAGAGACGGGAGGCTGATGCCGTAATGGAAAGGGACAGTAAAAACGCTGATTTTCTCTCTTCTAGTTTGTGATTATTTTTAAATCCGACTGTGCCCGATTCTAACTGAAATGGCTTTAAAATCATGCTCGAGGTAAATGATGCCGTAATGGAAAGGGACGTTAAAAATGCCGATTTTCTCTCTTCTAATTTGTGCCTGTTTTTAAACCCGACTGTGGCCCGTTCTAACTGAAATGGCTTTAAAATCATGCTCGAGGTAAATGATGCCGTAATGGAACGGGACATTAAAAACGCTGATTTTCTCTCTTCTAGTTTGTGATTATTTTTAAATCCGACTGTGCCTGATTCTAAGTGAAATGGCTTTAAAATCATGCTCGAGGTAAATGATGCCGTAATGGAAAGGGACGTTAAAAATGCTGATTTTTCTCTCTTCTGATTTGTGATTCTTTTTAAATCCAACTGTGGCCCGTTCTAACTGAAATGGCTTTAAAATCATGCTCGAGGTAAATGATGCCGTAATGGAAAGGGACGTTAAAAATGCCGATTTTCTTTCTTTTAATTTATGCCTGTTTTTAAACCCGACTGTGGCCTGTTCTAACTGAAATGGCTTTAAAATCATGCTCGAGGTAAATGATGCCATAATGGAGAAGGATGTTAAAAATGCTGATTTTCTTTCTTTTAATTTATGCCTGTTTTTAAACCCGACTGTGGCCCGTTCTAACTGAAATGGCTTTAAAATCATGCTCGAGGTAAATGATGCCGTAATGGAACGGGACGTTAAAAATGCTGATTTTCTCTCTTCTGATTTGTGATTCTTTTTAAATCCAACTGTGGCCCGTTCTAACTGAAATGGCTTTAAAATCGTGCTCGAGGTAAATGATGCCGTAATGGAAAGGGACGTTAAAAATGCCGATTTTCTCTCTTCTGATTTGTGCCTGTTTTTAAACCCGACTGTGGCCTGTTCTAACGGAAATGGCTTTAAAATTATGGTCGAGGTAGAATTGTCCTCTTACATTTTCCTCTGTAGTTTTCCACCGTTATGAAAATAATCCTAAACCACCCGCCACGATGGGCCGTAGTGCTTGGCTCTGGGGTTCTGCTCTTTGGGGTGTGAGTTTCGGGTTTGAAGGGCCACGGGAATCTCTCTCAGCTCTTCCAAAATAAGTTGTTCTCCCGCTGCCGGGATTGGCCCGGGATACGGCTGCTCCACGAAGCGTCCTTAGTCCCCAGATGGCTGTTGGTGGCCACAGGGGAAAGTTACTTGCCGTGTGTCTCTCTCCTCCCTTGCCCTGACTGAAAATTTTCCCCCTTCCTCTCCCCTCCCTTTTATTCTTCTGAAATTTTCCCCCTTCCTCTCCCCTCCCTTTTATTCTTCTGAAACTTTCCCCCTTCCTCTCCCCTCCCTTTTATTCTTCTGAAAATTTCCCCCTTCCTCTCCCCTCCCTTTTATTCTTCTGAAGTTTTCCCCCTTCCTCTCCCCTCCCTTCTATTCTTCTGAAATTTTCCCCCTTCCTCTCCCCTCCCTTTTATTCTTCTGGAATTTCCCCCCTTCCTCTCCCCTCCCTTTTATTCTTCTGAAATTTCCCCCCTTCCTCTCCCCTCCCTTTTATTCTTCTGAAATTTCCCCCCATTCCTCTCCCCTCCCTTTTATTCTTCTGAAATTTTCCCCCTTCCTCTCCCCTCCCTTTTATTCTTCTGAAATTTCCCCCCTTCCTCTCCCCTCCCTTTTATTCTTCTGAAATTTTCCCCCTTCCTCTCCCCTCCCTTCTACTGAAATTTTCCCCCTTCCTCTCCCCTCCCTTTTATTCTTCTGAAATTTTCCCCCTTTCTCTCCCCTCCCTTTTATTCTTCTGAAATTTCCCCCTTCCTCTCCCCTCCCTTTTATTCTTCTGAAATTTTCCCCCCTTCCTCTCCCCTCCCTTTTATTCTTCTGAAATTTTCCCCCTTCCTCTCCCCTCCCTTTTATTCTTCTGAAATTTTCCCCCTTCCTCTCCCCTCCCTTTTATTCTTCTGAAAATTTCCCCCTTCCTCTCCCCTCCCTTTTATTCTTCTGAAATTTCCCCCGTCCTCTCCCCTCCCTTTTATTCTTCTGAAATTTTCCCCCTTCCTCTCCCCTCCCTTTTATTCTTCTGAAATTTTCCCCCTTCCTCTCCCCTCCCTTTTATTCTTCTGAAATTTTCCCCCCTTTCTCTCCCCTCCTTTTTTTTCTTCTGAAATTTTCCCTCTTCCTCTCCCCTCCCTTTTCCTCTTCTGAACTCCCAAGCCTTCAGGCCTCAGTTAATAATAATAATAATAGTTTAAAAAATAATAATAATGGTACTATGTGCCAACCCCCGTTCAATAATAATAATAATGATAATAATGGCCACGCCCCGTTCTAAACATTGCGATAGATACAAGTTAATTAGGTTGGACGCAGTCCCCGGCCCCCACGGGGCTCACACTCTTCATCCCCATTTTCCAGATGAGGTCACTGAGGCCCAGAGAAGTGAAGTGACTCACCCTAGGTCACACAGCAGACAAGGGGCAGAGCCAGGATTAGAACCCATAGCTTTCTGATTCCCATGCTGCTTCGCATTTACGTACATATCTGTAATTTATTGATATCATTCTCCGTCTCCCCACCTCCAGTAATAATCATAACGGTGTTTGTTAAGCGCTTACGATGTGCCGAGCACTGTTCTAAGCGCTGGGGAGGTTACAATCGTAATAATAATAATGCTGGTATTTGTTAAGCGCTTACTATGTGCCGAGCACTGTTCTAAGCGCTGGGGAGGTTACAATCGTAATAATAATAATGATGGTATTTGTTAAGCGCTTACTATGTGCCAAGCACTGTTCTAAGCGCTGGGGAGGTTACAAGGTGATCAGGTGGTCCCCGGGGGGCTCCCAGGCTTCATCCCCATTTTCCAGATGAGGGAACTGAGGCCCAGAGAATAATAATAATAATAATAATAATAATAATAATAATAATAGTAATGGCATTTATGAAGCACTTACTATGTGCCAAGCACCGTTCTAAGTGCTGGGGAGGTTACAAGGTGATCAGGTGGTCCCACGGGGGGGCTCCCAGTCTTCATCCCCATTTTCCAGTTGAGGGAACCGAGGCCCAGAGAAGTGAAGCGGCTTGCCCGAGGTCACGCAGCTGACAGGTGGCGGAGCCGGGATTTGAACCCAGGACCTCGGACTCCAAAGCCCGGGCTCAGTACGTTGGCAGCAAGGGAGATGAGAATGGGGCGCAGTGATTAGGTTTGTTTTAGCGGAGCGGAGCCAGTGGGCTAAGGTGTATTGGGAGAGGAGGGAAGATTTAATAGGGTTGGGGGGAGAGAGGAGATTGATTGCCTCTAATAATAATAATGATAATAATAATAATAATAATAATAATAATAATAATGCTAGGTACTTAATTATACGCTGCGTAAATACAAGATAATCAGGTCCCTGTCTCACATGGCTCTGCCAATCTAAGGAGGAAGGAGTACAGGTGTTAAATCCCCATTTTTCAGATGAGGAATTCATTCAATCGCATTTATTGAGCGCTTACTGTGTGCAGAGCACTGTACTAAGCGCTTGGGAAGTACAATACAGCAGCATATAGAGACGGTCCGTACCCAACAGCGGGCTCACGGTCTAGAAGAAGGAGTGACTTCTTTACTCTTAGAGGTTTTGACTTCTGGCTTCAGTATGTGGGAGAGGGATTCATTCAGTCGTATTTATTGAGCGCTTACTGTGTGCAGAGCACTGTACTAAGCGCTTGGGAAGTACAATACGGCAAAATATAGAGACGGTCCCTACCCAACAGCGGGCTCACAGTCTAGAAGAAGGAGTGACTTTTTTACTCTTAGAGGTTTTGACTTTTGGCTTCATCATCATCAATCGTATTTATTGAGCGCTTACTGTGTGCAGAGCACTGTACTAAGTACTTAGTATGTGTACTTAGTACTTAGTATGTGTACTAAGCGCTTCAGTATGTGGGTGAGGGGTTCATTCAATTGTATTTATTGAGCGTGTACTGTGTGCAGAGCACTGTACTGAGCGCTTGGGAAGTACAATATGGCAACATATAGAGACGGTCCCTACCCGACAGCGGGCTCACGGTCTAGAAGGAGTGACTTTTTTACTCTTAGAGGTTTTGACTTCTGGCTTCAGTATGCGGGAGAGGGATTCATTCAATCGTCTTTATTGAGCGCTTACTGTGTGCAGAGCACTGTACTAAGCGCTTTGGAAGTACAATATGGCAACATATAGAGACGGTCCCTACGCAACAGCAGGCTCACAGTCTAGAAGAATGTGACTTTTTTACTCTTAGAGGTTTTGACTTTTGGCTTCATCATCATCAATTGTATTTATTGAGCGCTTACTGTGTGCAGAGCACTGTACTAAGCGCTTAGTATGTGTACTTAGTACTTAGTACTTAGTATGTGTACTAAGCGCTTCAGTATGTGGGTGAGGGGTTCATTCAATTGTATTTATTGAGCGCTTCCTGTGTGCAGAGCACTGTACTGAGCGCTTGGGAAGTACAATATGGCAACATATAGAGACGGTCCCTACCCGACAGCGGGCTCACAGTCTAGAAGAAGGAGTGACTTTTTTACTCTTAGAGGTTTTGACTTCTGCCTTCAGTATGTGGGAGAGGGATTCATTCAATCGTATTTATTGAGCGCTTACTGTGTGCAGAGCACTGTACTAAGCGCTTTGGAAGTACAATATGGCAACATATAGAGACGGTCCCTACGCAGCAGCAGGCTCACAGGCTAGAAGAATGAGTGACTTTTTTACTCTTAGAGGTTTTGACTTTTGGCTTCATCATCATCAATCGTATTTATTGAGCGCTTACTGTGTGCAGAGCACTGTACTAAGTACTCAGTATGTGTACTTAGTACTTAGTACTTAGTATGTGTACTAAGCGCTTCAGTATGTGGGTGAGGGGTTCATTCAATCGTATTTATTGAGCGCTTACTGTGTGCAGAGCACTGTACTGAGCGCTTGGGAAGTCCAAGTTGGCAACATATAGAGACGGTCCCTACCCGACAGCGGGCTCACAGGCTAGAAGAAGGAGTGACTTTTTTACTCTTAGAGGTTTTGACTTCTGGGTTCGGTATGTGGGAGAGGGATTCATTCAGTCGTATTTATTGAGCGCTTACTGTGTGCAGAGCACTGTACTGAGCGCTTGGGAAGTCCAAGTTGGCAACATATAGAGACGGTCCCTACTCGACAGCGGGCTCACGGTCTAGAAGAGTGAGTGACTTTTTCACTCTTAGAGGTTTTGACTTCTGGCTTCAGTATGTGGGAGAGGGATTCATTCAGTCGTATTTATTGAGCGCTTACTGTGTGCAGAGCACTGTACTGAGCGCTTGGGAAGTCCAAGCTGGCAACACATAGAGACAGTCCCTACCCGACAACGGGCTCACAGTCTAGAAGAAGGAGTGACTTTTTTACTCTTAGAGGTTTTGACCTCTGGCTTCGGTATGTGGGAGAGGGATTCATTCAGTCGTCTTTATTGAGCGCTTACTGTGTGCAGAGCACTGTACTGAGCGCTTGGGAAGTCCAAGTTGGCAACATATAGAGACGGTCCCTACCCGACAGCGGGCTCACGGTCTAGAAGACTGTGATGGATGGAGATGATTAAGGGTGGAAGGATATAAATCTGCGTTCCGTGGTTTTGTTGGTGACTTGCCACCGGCCCTAGATGTTCCCGACACGGACTTCCCAAGCGCGGAGCTTAGTACAGCGTTCTGCCCATAATATTCACTCATATCATTCAATAATAATAACAGTAATTCAAACGCTATTACCATGGTGTTTGTTAAGCATTCAATTATTAGTATATTTGTTAAGCATTTACTACGTCGTCATCATCATCAATCGTATTTATTGAGCGCTTACTATGTGCAGAGCACTGGACTAAGCGCTTGGGAAGTACAAATTGGCAACATATAGAGACGGTCCCTACCCGACAGTGGGCTCACGGTCGAAAAGGGGGAGACGGAGAACAAAACCAAGCATACTACCAAAATAAAATAAATAGAATAGATATGGACAAATAAAATAAATAGAGTAATAAATACGTACAAACATATATACATATATACAGGTGCTGTGGGGAAGGGAAGGAGGTAAGATGGGGGGGATACTACGTGCCAAGCGAGCGCTCAATAAATAGGAACGGAGGAATGAGGTGAGAGCCGCTCCCTCCGATCCCGAGCCGGACAATTAAAATCCGCTCCGCCCCGGCGGGTTATACCGTAGAGGGATTTCACCGATTTCACCGGCCGGTTAATTAATTAAATCAATTAAATGGCGGGGATACCGTAGAGGGATTTCACCACTCCGCCCCGGCCGGTTAATCAATTAAATTAATTAAATGGCGGGGATACCGTAGAGGGATTTCACCACTCCGCCCCGGCCGGTTAATCAATTAAATTAATTAAATGGCGGGGATACCGTAGAGGGATTTCACCACTCCGCCCCGGCCGGTTAATTAATTAGATGAATTCAATTGCGGGGAATTTTTAATCGAACGCTTCTCTTTCCCTTCGGTTTCCGCTAGGCTCTGAACTTGGCTTATTCCAGCATTTACGGCAACTACAGGAATTTCGTGGGGCCGCCCCACTTCAAGGTGATATGCCGGCTTCTGGGCTACCAGGGCATCGCCGTGGTGATGGAGGAGCTACTCAAGGTGGTGAAGAGCCTGGTGAGCCCCCAGTCTGGTTTTCCGAGCCGCGGCGGCGTCGATCCCGGTCTCCGTTCCGGCGGGAAGGCGGAAATCGGGAAGCTCCGGACCGGCTCCGCGTCGCAGCCGAAGGCCCGGAGCGAGGGGCGGCACGGGCCCGTCCGGTGTTCCCACCGGCTGGGCGGAGAGGGGAGCCTTCCGTCTCTCCTTTGCTCTTCCAGATAAAGAAGAACGGCGTTTATTAAGCGCTTATCGTAATAACGGTAGTAATCAATCCATCGATCGTATTTATGGAGCGCTTACTGTGCGCAGAGCACTGTACTAAGCGCTGGGGAAGTCCAAGTTGGCCGCATCTAGAGACGGTCCCGACCCAGCAGCGGAAAGGGGGAGACGGAGAACCAAACCGAACGTGCTAACGGAATAAAAGAAATAGAATAGATAGGTACAATCAATCAATCAATCAATCAATCGTATTTATTGAGCGCTTACTATGTGCAGAGCACTGTACTAAGCGCTCGGGAAGTCCAAATTGGCATCACATAGAGACAGTCCCTACCCAACAGTGGGCTCACAGTCTAAAAGGGGGAGACAGAGAACAGAACCAAACATACCGACAAAATAAAATAAGTACGATAGAAATGTACAAGGAAAATAAATCAATAAATAGGGTAATGAAGCACTGCAAATAGTAATGATGGCGTTTAGTAAGTGCTTACTATGTTCTAAGCGTTGATGGGGATCGGCCCTCTTCCGCGAAACGACGGGGCTTAGCCGCATCTTGGCGGTGAGTGAACGTCGGCGGGTGGTCCCGTCCCCTGCTCCGCCGCTTTCCTCCAGGGCGAGTTGGTTAACTTCTTTGGGCCTCAGTTTCCCCGACTGCGGAAGGAGGAGTAAATACCCGTTCCCTGTCCCCTCGGATTTTTGTTTTTTTTTATGGCGTCTATTAAGCGCTTGCTATGTGCAGAGCACTGTTCTAAGCGCTGGGGAGGTTACAAAAATAATAATGATGATGACGGTGTTTGTTAAGCGCTTGCTATGCGCCAAAGCGCCGTTCTAAGCGCTGGGGAGGTTACGAAAATAATAATCAAATAAAAATAATAATCCAAATAAAAATAATGATCAAAATAAAAATAATAATGATGATGATGGTGGTATTTGTTAAGCGCTTGCTATGCGCAAAGCGCCGTTCTAAGCGCTGGGGAGGTTACAAAAATAATAATGATGATGATGACGGTATTTGTTAAGCGCTTGCTATGCGCAAAGCGCTGTTCTAAGCGGTGGGGAGGTTACGAAAATAATAATAAAATAAAAATAATAATCAAAATCAAAATCAAAATAATAATAATAATAATGAGGTATTTGTTAAGTGTTTACTATGTGCAAAGCAGTGTTCTAAGCGCTGGGGAGGTTACAAAAATAATCATGATGATGATGATGGTATTTGTTAAGCGCTTGCTATGCGCAAAGTGCCGTTCTAAGCGCTGGGGAGGTTACAAAAATAATAATCAAATAAAAATAATAATCAAAATCAAAATCAAAATAATAATAATAATAATAATGAGGTATTTGTTAAGTGTTTACTATGTGCAAAGCAGTGTTCTAAGCGCTGGGGAGGTTACAAAAATAATAATGATGATGATGATGGTATTTGTTAAGCGCTTGCTATGCGCAAAGCACTGTTCTAAGCGGTGGGGAGGTTACAAAAATAATAAAATAAAAATAATAATCAAAATAAAAATTATAGTAATAATAATAATGATGAGGTATTTGTTAAGCGCTTACTATGCACAAAGCACTGTTCTAAGCACTGGGGATGTTACAAAAATAATAATGATGATGGTATTTGTTAAGCGCTTACTATGCGCAAAGCACTGTTCTAAGGACTGGGGAGGTTACAAAAATAATAGTAAAATAAAAATAAAAATAATAATACTGATGATGATGGTATTTGTTAAGCGCTTACTATGTGCAAAGCACTGTTCTAGGCGCTGGGGAGGTTACAAAAATAATGATGATGATGATGGTATTTGTTAAGCGCTTGCTATGTGCAAAGCGCTGTTCTAAGCGCTGGGGAGGTTACAAAAATAATAATAAAATAAAAATAATCAAAATAATGATGATGATGATGGTGTTTGTTAAGCGCTTACTATGCGCAAAGCACCGTTCTAAGCGGTGGGGACGTTACAAAAATAATAATAATGATGGTGATGGTATTTGTTAAGCGCTTGCTATGCGCAAAGCGCCGTTCTAAGCGCTGGGGAGGTTACAAAAATAATAATAAAATAAAAATAATAATCAAAATAAAAATAATGATCAAAGTAAAAATAATAATGATGATGATGATGGTATTTGTTAAGCGCTTACTATGCGCAAAGCGCCGTTCTAAGCGGTGGGGACGTTACAAAAATAATAATAATGATGGTGATGGTATTTGTTAAGCGCTTGCTATGCGCAAAGCGCCGTTCTAAGCGCTGGGGAGGTTACAAAAATAATAATAAAATAAAAATAATAATCAAAATAAAAATAATGATCAAAATAAAAATAATAATGATGATGATGATGGTGTTTGTTAAGTGCTTACTATGCGCAAAGCACCGTTCTAAGCGCTGGGGAGGTTACAAAAATAATAATGATGATGATGATGGTATTTGTTAAGCGCTTGCTATGCGCAAAGCGCCGTTCTAAGCGGTGGGGAGGTTACAAAAATAATAATAAAATAAAAATAATAATCAAAATAAAAATAATGATCAAAATAAAAATAATAATGATGATGATGATGGTATTTGTTAAGCGCTTACTATGCGCAAAGCGCCGTTCTAAGCGCTGGGGAGGTTACAAAAATAATAATGATGATGATGGTATTTGTTAAGCGCTTGCTATGCGCAAAGCGCCGTTCTAAGCGCTGGGGAGGTTACAGAAATAATAATCAAATAAAAATAATAATCAAAATAAAAATAATGATCAAAATAATAATAATAATGATGATGATGGTGGTATTTGTTAAGCGCTTGCTATGCGCAAAGCACTGTTCTAAGCGCTGGGGAGGTTACAAAAATAATAATGATGATGATGACGGTATTTGTTAAGCGCTTGCTATGCGCCAAAGCGCCGTTCTAAGCGCTGGGGAGGTAACAGAAATAATAATAAAATAAAAATAATAAAATAAAAATAATAATAATGATGATGGTGGTATTTGTTAAGCGCTTACTATGCACAAAGCACTGTTCTAAGCGCTGGGGAGGTTACAAAAATAATAATGATGACGGTATTTGTTAAGCGCTTGCTATGCGCAAAGCGCCGTTCTAAGCGCTGGGGAGGTTACGAAAATAATAATCAAATAAAAATAATAATCAAAATAAAAATAATGATCAAAATAAAAATAATAATGATGATGATGATGGTATTTGTTAAGCGCTTGCTATGCGCAAAGCGCCGTTCTAAGCGCTGGGGAGGTTACAAAAATAATAATGATGATGATGACGGTATTTGTTAAGCGCTTGCTATGCGCAAAGCGCCGTTCTAAGCGGTGGGGAGGTTACGAAAATAATAATAAAATAAAAATAATAAAATAAAAATAATAATAATGATGATGGTGGTATTTGTTAAGCGCTTACTATGCACAAAGCACTGTTCTAAGCGCTGGGGAGGTTACAAAAATAATAGTGATGACGGTATTTGTTAAGCGCTTGCTATGCGCAAAGCGCCGTTCTAAGCGCTGGGGAGGTTACGAAAATAATAATCAAATAAAAATAATAATTAAAATAAAAATAATGATCAAAATAAAAATAATAATGATGATGATGATGGTATTTGTTAAGCGCTTGCTATGCGCAAAGCGCCGTTCTAAGCGCTGGGGAGGTTACAAAAATAATAATGATGATGATGACGGTATTTGTTAAGCGCTTGCTATGCGCAAAGCGCCGTTCTAAGCGGTGGGGAGGTTACGAAAATAATAATAAAATAAAAATAATAAAATAAAAATAATAATAATGATGATGGTGGTATTTGTTAAGCGCTTACTATGCACAAAGCACTGTTCTAAGCGCTGGGGAGGTTACAAAAATAATAATGATGACGGTATTTGTTAAGCGCTTGCTATGCGCAAAGCGCCGTTCTAAGCGCTGGGGAGGTTACGAAAATAATAATCAAATAAAAATAATAATCCAAATAAAAATAATGATCAAAATAAAAATAATAATGATGATGATGATGGTATTTGTTAAGCGCTTGCTATGCGCAAAGCGCCGTTCTAAGCGCTGGGGAGGTTACAAAAATAATAATGATGATGATGACGGTATTTGTTAAGCGCTTGCTATGCGCAAAGCGCCGTTCTAAGCGCTGGGGAGGTTACGAAAATAATAATCAAATAAAAATAATAAAATAAAAATAATAATAATGATGATGGTGGTGTTTGTTAAGCGCTTACTATGCCAAAGCACTGTTCTAAGCGCTGGGGAGGTTACAAAAATAATAATGATGACGGTATTTGTTAAGCGCTTGCTATGCGCAAAGCGCCGTTCTAAGCACTGGGGAGGTTACAAAAATAATAATCAAATAAAAATAATAATCAAAATCAAAATAATAATAATAATAATAATAATAATGAGGTATTTGTTAAGTGTTTACTATGTGCAAAGCACTGTTCTAAGCGCTGGGGAGGTTACAAAAATAATAATGATGATGATGATGGTATTTGTTAAGCGCTTGCTATGCGCAAAGCGCCGTTCTAAGCGCTGGGGAGGTTACGAAAATAATAATCAAATAAAAATAATAATCAAAATAAAAATAATGATCAAAATAAAAATAATAATGATGATGATGATGGTATTTGTTAAGCGTTTGCTATGCGCAAAGCGCCGTTCTAAGCGCTGGGGAGGTTACAAAAATAATAATGATGATGATGATGGTATTTGTTAAGCGCTTACGATGTGCAAAGCGCTGTTCTAAGCGGTGGGGAGGTTACAAAAATAATAATAAAATAAAAATAATAAAATAATAATAATGATGATGGTGGTATTTGTTAAGCGCTTACGATGTGCAAAGCGCCGTTCTAAGCGCTGGGGAGGTTACAAAAATAATGATGATGATGGTATTTGTTAAGCGCTTATATGTGCAAAGCACTGTTCTAAGCGGTGGGGAGGTTACAAAAATAATAAAATAAAAATAATAATCAAAATAAAAATTATAGTAATAATAATAATGATGAGGTATTTGTTAAGCGCTTACTATGCACAAAGCACAGTTCTAAGCGCTGGGGAGGTTACAAAAATAATAATGATGATGGTGTTTGTTAAGCGCTTACTATGCGCAAAGCACTGTTCTAAGGACTGGGGAGGTTACAAAAATAATAGTAAAATAAAAATAATAATAATAATAAAAATAATAATAATACTGATGATGATGGTATTTGTTAAGCGCTTACTATGTGCAAAGCACTGTTCTAGGCGCTGGGGAGGTTACAAAAATAATAATGATGATGATGGTATTTGTTAAGCGCTTACTACGTGCAAAGCACTGTTCTAAGCACTGGGGAGGTTACAAAAATAATAATAAAGTAAAAATAATAATGATGATGATGGTATTTGTTAAGCCTTGCTATGTGCAAAGCACTGTTCTAAGCGCTGGGGAGGTTACAAAAATAATAATAAAATAAAAAGAATAATCAAAATAAAAAGAATAATAATGATGATGATGATGGTATTTGTTAAGCGCTTACTATGTGCAAAGCACTGTTCTAAGCGCTGGGGAGGTTACAAAAATAATAATGATGATGATGACGGTATTTGTTAAGCGCTTGCTATGCGCAAAGCGCTGTTCTAAGTGCTGGGGAGGTTACAGAAATAATAATAATATAAAAATAATGATAAAAATAAAAATAATAATAATGATGATGGTATTTGTTAAGCGCTTACTATGTGCAAAGCACTGTTCTAAGTGCTGGGGAGGTTATCCCCATTTTCCAGATGAGGTCACTGAGGGGGATGGGAGGCCTCTCGGGCACGTAGGATTCTCCTGATAGGAAATCTCCCACCCATCTGCTGGCCGGAGAGGTGCCCGGATAAGATTCCAGCGTTCCCCGATGGAGTCGTCTTGTAACGTTCCGTATTTACGGAAGCCCTTTTTCCCTCGGGGAGAAAGAGACGTTTCTGCCGGCGCGACCCTCTCCTTTTTCGACTTCTCCTCGCTCCTAGAATTGGGTAAAAAATCAGCGCTCAGGAGACTGAAATAAAATAAAACACTTCAAAGCGCGGAGACGATAAAGCGCTTAAAAGCGCGGAGACAGATGCTCTCCGGAAACTCCATCCCGAGTAGGAAATGGAGCATTTCTGGAGCCTTGAAGTAATAATAATAATAATAATAATAATAATAATAATAATGACAATAATGATAATAATAATAGTAATAATAATAATAATGATAATGGCATTTATTAAGCGCTTACTATGTGCAGAACACTGTTCTAAGCGCTGGGGAGGTTACAAGGTGATCAGGTTGTCCCATGGGGGGCTCACAGTTTTAATCCCCATTTTCCAGATGAGGGAACTGAGGCCCAGAGGAGTGAGGTGACTTGCCCAAAGTCACCCAGCTGACAACTGGCGGAGCCGGGATTCGAACCCACGACCTCCGACTCCAAAGCCCGGGCTCTTTCCGCCGGGCCATGCCGCTTCTCCGGGATAGGCACGGCTGGTTGTTTCAGGACTGCGACGCGTTCTGTCCGACCCGCCCGTCATCGGCGGCGGGGTCGCGGCGTGAGCGTCGTGTTCGGTCCGTTCCGCGTCGCGGGGCTCAGCGGGAAGAGCCCGGGCTTTGGAGTCCGAGGTCACGGGTTCGAATCCCGGCTCCGCCACTTGTCAGCTGGGTGACTTTGGGCGCGTCCATTCATTCATTCAGCCGTATTTATTGAGCGCTGACTGTGTGCGGAGCACTGGACTAAGCGCTTGGGAAGTCCAAGTTGGCAACGTATAGAGACGGTCCCTACCCGACAGTGGGCTCGGGCCTCAGTGACCTCATCTGGAAAATGGGGGTGAAGACCGTGAGCCCGCCGTGGGACCACCTGATCACCTTGCAGCCTCCCCAGCGCCTAGAACAGTGCTTTGCGCGTAGTAAGCGCTTAATAAACGCCATCCTTATTATTATTATTGTCTGGTTGGAATATCATCCCCTCCACCGCCACCGTCGCCCGTGTGCTCCAGGTTCTCCAAGCGATCCGGATCCGCGCGTCGGACGGCCGCGGCTCCGAGTCGCGGCGTTACGGAATTTTCTGTTCCCTCTGGTTCATGATTCTGAGTCATCTGTGGAAGGGTTGGGCCAAGGAAAGGCATTCCTTTGATGGGAATGTCGATTCCCTGACGTTTCGGAGAAGGAGGAGAATCCCAGGCCCAGCGGGAACGCCACCCGTCTGCCGGGTGAATCCGACGCCCTTGTGAACGTTTGTGTTTCTCCAGCTGCAAGGCACCATCCTGCAGTACGTGAAGACGCTGATGGAAGTCATGCCCAAGATATGCCGTCTTCCCCGGCACGAATACGGCTCTCCGGGTAGGGCTGCCGGGGATCGGAAAACCGGGGCGCGGCGCTGGGCCTTGGGAAGGGATCCGTGCGTTCCTCACTTCTGTGGCCGCGGGGAGAGAAGAGGGAAAATGGCTCTTTTTTTAAGAAAGGTCGTACACCCGGAGGCGGAGATCGTTCTAGAGTGTTCTCCCTTTTCCGGTGAAAATTCCTTCCTTCATTCATTCAGTCGTATTTATTGAGCGCTTACTGTGTGCCGAGCGCTGTACTGAGCGCTTGGGAAGTACGTCGGCAACATCTAGAGACGGTCCCTACCCGACAGCGGGCTCACAGTCTAGAAGGGGGAGACAGACGACAAAACAAAACGTAGTAACAAAAGAAAATCAATAGAATAAATATGGACAAGTAAAATAGAGTGATAAATATGTAAACATATATATACATTTATTCATTCAATCGTATTTTTTGAGCGCTTATTTTGTGCAGAGCGCTGTACTAAGCGCTTGGGAAGTCCAAGTCGGCAACATCTAGAGACGGTCCCTACCCGACAGTGGGCTCACAGCCTAGAAGGGGGAGACGGACGACAAAACAAAACGTATTAACAAAAGAAAATAAATAGAATAAATATGTACAAGTAAAATAAATAGAGTAATAAATATGTAAACATATATACATTCATTCATTCATTCATTCAGTCGTATTTATTGAGCGCTTACTGTGTGCAGAGCGCTGTACTAAGTGCTTGGGAAGTACAAATTGGCAACATATTGAGACAGTCCCTACCCAACAGTGGGCTCACAGTCTAAAAGGGGAAGACAGAGAACAAAACCAAACATACTAACAAAATAAATAGAATAAATATGTACAAATAAAATAGAGTAATAAATACATACAAACATATATTATTATTGTTTTACTCACCCAAGCATTCAGTACAGGGCTCTGCAAAGAGTAGGTACTCAATAGATTCATTCATTCATTCAGTCAGTCGTATTTATTGAGCGCTTTCTGTGTGCAGAGCACTGTACTAAGCGCTTGGGAAGTCCAAGTTGGCATCATATAGAGACGGTCCCTGCCCGACAACGGGCTCCCAGTCTAGAAGACACTCAGGACAACGCCGACGCTCATTTATCCCGTTTTCCCCCCGCCTGCCCTAATTAGGATTGTGCACTGCTAATAATAATACTCATAATGTCGGCATTTACGAAGCGCTTACTATGTGCAAAGCACTGTTCTAAGCGCCGGGGCGGTTCCAAGGAGATCAGGTGGTCCCGCGGGCGGCTCCCGGTCTCACTCCCCATTTCCCAGAGGAGGGAACTGAGGCGCAGACGAGCGAAGTGACGGCTGGCGGAGCCGGGATTTGAACCCGTGACCTCGCTCCCACCCGCAGCATTCTCCTCTGTGCAATTGCAGGGATTCTGGAATTCTTCCACCACCAGTTGAAGGACATCGTGGAATACGCGGAGCTGAAGACGGTGTGTTTCCAGAATTTACGGGAGGTGGGGAACGCCGTCCTCTTCTGCCTCCTCATTGAGCAGAGTCTGGTGAGTCCGGGCATCCCGCGGTCGACGAGACCCCCGTTGCTCCGGGACGCTTACTTTCCCGGCCTTTTCGGAAAACCGACGGGAAGACCGGGGCGGGTTGTGGTTTAAATCCCCGCCGGAGACTCGGGATCCTCTGGGTCCGGAAAATCCGGTTTTCGGTTTCCCGTAAAAGTCGGTCCAGCGCTGTCCTGCCTGCTTGCTCGAGTCCCGAGGGGCTAAGGGGCCCAATCAATCAATCAATCAATCAGTCGTATTTATTGAGCGCTTACTGGGTGCAGAGCGCTGTACTGAGCGCTTGGGAAGGACAAGTTGGCACCGTATAGAGACGGTCCCTACTTTCATTCATTCATTCGCTCAATCGTATTTATTGAGCACTTACTGGGTGCAGAGCGCTGTACTGAGCGCTTGGGAAGGACAAGTTGGCAACGTATCGAGACGGTCCCTACTTTCATTCATTCATTCGTTCAGTCGTATTTACTGAGCGCTTACTGCGTGCAGAGCGCTGTACTGAGCGCTTGGGAAGGACAAGTTGGCACCGTATAGAGACGGTCCCTACTTTCATTCATTCATTCGTTCAATCGTATTTATTGAGCACTTACTGGGTGCAGAGCGCTGTACTGAGCGCTTGGGAAGGACAAGTTGGCAACGTATCGAGATGGTCCCTACTTTCATTCATTCATTCATTCGTTCAATCGTATTTATTGAGCGCTTACTGGGTGCAGAGCGCTGTACTGAGCGCTTGGGAAGGACAAGTTGGCAACGTATCGAGACGGTCCCTACTTTCATTCATTCATTCATTCGTTCAATCGTATTTATTGAGCACTTATTAGGTGCAGAGCACTGTACTGAGCGCTTGGGAAGTCCAAGTTGGCAACGTATAGAGACGGTCCCTACCCAACGGCGGGCTCACCGTCTAGAGGAAGCCCGGTTTTCCGTGGCTTACGCACCGTAGTGTTGTTATCAGTGTGCGCGCTGTATTGCGTATTCCCACACACGTTTATGTCTCTCCCCAACCGCCACTGACGAAAACTCCGCTTTTTTTCTTCCCCAATATCGCTGGGCATTCCCAATTCATTCATTGTCGTATTTATTGAGCGCTTACTGCGTGCAGAGCACTGTACTGAGCGCTTGGGAAGAACAAGTTGGCAACGTATCGAGACGGTCCCTACTTTCATTCATTCGTTCAGTCGTATTTACTGAGCGCTGACTGTGCGCAGAGCACTGTACTGAGCGCTTGGGAAGGACAAGTTGGCAACGTATCGAGACGGTCCCTACTTTCATTCATTCATTCGTTCAGTCGTATTTACTGAGCGCTGACTGCGTGCAGAGCACTGTACTGAGCGCTTGGGAAGGACAAGTTGGCAACGTATCGAGACAGTCCCTACTTTCATTCATTCGTTCAATCGTATTTACTGAGCGCTGACTGCGCGCAGAGCACTGTACTGAGCGCTTGGGAAGGACAAGTTGGCAACGTAGCGAGACGGTCCCTACTTTCATTCATTCATTCGTTCAGTCGTATTTACTGAGCGCTGACTGCGTGCAGAGCACTGTACTGAGCGCTTGGGAAGGACAAGTTGGCAACGTATCGAGACGGTCCCTACTTTCATTCATTCATTCGTTTAGTCGTATTTACTGAGCGCTGACTGCGCGCAGAGCACTGTACTGAGCGCTTGGGAAGGACAAGTTGGCAACATATCGAGACGGTCCCTACTTTCATTCATTCATTCGTTCAGTCGTATTTACTGAGCGCTGACTGTGTGCAGAGCACTGTACTGAGCGCTTGGGAAGGACAAGTTGGCAACGTATCGAGACGGTCCCTACTTTCATTCATTCGTTCAGTCGTATTTACTGAGCGCTGACTGTGTGCTGGGCACTGTACTGAGCGCTTGGGAAGGACAAGTTGGCAACGTAGCGAGACGGTCCCTACTTTCATTCATTCATTCGTTCAGTCGTATTTACTGAGCGCTGACTGTGCGCAGAGCACTGTACTGAGCGCTTGGGAAGGACAAGTTGGCAACGTAGCGAGACGGTCCCTACTTTCATTCATTCATTCGTTCAGTCGTATTTACTGAGCGCTGACTGCATGCAGGGCACTGTACTGAGCGCTTGGGAAGGACAAGTTGGCACCATATAGAGACGGTCCCTACTTTCATTCATTCGTTCAGTCGTATTTACTGAGCGCTGACTGTGTGCAGGGCACTGTACTGAGCGCTTGGGAAGGACAAGTTGGCACCATATAGAGACGGTCCCTACTTTCATTCATTCGTTCAGTCGTATTTACTGAGCGCTGACTGTGTGCAGAGCACTGTACTGAGCGCTTGGGAAGGACAAGTTGGCAACGTATCGAGACGGTCCCTACTTTCATTCATTCATTCATTCGTTCAATCGTATTTATTGAGCACTTATTGGGTGCAGAGCACTGTACTGAGCGCTTGGGAAGGACAAGTTGGCAACGTATCGAGACGGTCCCTACTTTCATTCATTCATTCGTTCAGTCGTATTTACTGAGCGCTGACTGCGTGCAGAGCACTGTACTGAGCGCTTGGGAAGGACAAGTTGGCAGCGTATCGAGAAGGTCCCTACTTTCATTCATTCATTCATTCGTTCAATCGTATTTATTGAGCACTTACTAGGTGCAGAGCGCTGTACTGAGTGCTTGGGAAGGACAAGTTGGCACCATATAGAGACGGTCCCTACTTTCATTCATTCGTTCAGTCGTATTTACTGAGCGCTGACTGTGTGCAGGGCACTGTACTGAGCGCTTGCGAAGGACAAGTTGGCAACGTATCGAGACGGTCCCTACTTTCATTCATTCATTTGTTCAGTCGTATTTACTGAGCGCTGACTGCGTGCAGAGCACTGTACTGAGCGCTTGGGAAGGACAAGTTGGCAACGTATCGAGACGGTCCCTACTTTCATTCATTCATTCGTTTAGTCGTATTTACTGAGCGCTGACTGCGCGCAGAGCACTGTACTGAGCGCTTGGGAAGGACAAGTTGGCAACATATCGAGACGGTCCCTACTTTCATTCATTCATTCGTTCAATCGTATTTATTGAGCACTTACTAGGTGCAGAGCACTGTACTGAGCGCTTGGGAAGGACAAGTTGGCAACGTATCGAGACGGTCCCTACTTTCATTCATTCGTTCAGTCGTATTTACTGAGCGCTGACTGTGTGCAGGGCACTGTACTGAGCGCTTGGGAAGGACAAGTTGTCACCATATAGAGACGGTCCCTACTTTCATTCATTCATTCGTTCAATCGTATTTATTGAGCACTTACTGGGTGCAGAGCACTGTACTGAGCGCTTGGGAAGGACAAGTTGGCAACGTATCGAGACGGTCCCTACTTTCATTCATTCATTCGTTCAGTCGTATTTACTGAGCGCTCACTGTGTGCAGAGCACTGTACTGAGCGCTTGGGAAGGACAAGTTGGCAACGTATCGAGACGGTCCCTACTTTCATTCATTCATTCGTTCAGTCGTATTTACTGAGCGCTGACTGCGTGCAGAGCACTGTACTGAGCGCTTGGGAAGGACAAGTTGGCACCATATAGAGACGGTCCCTACTTTCATTCATTCATTCGTTCAGTCGTATTTACTGAGCGCTGACTGCGTGCAGAGCACTGTACTGAGCGCTTGGGAAGGACAAGTTGGCAACGTATCGAGACGGTCCCTACTTTCGTTCATTCATTCGTTCAGTCGTATTTACTGAGCGCTGACTGTGCGCAGAGCACTGTACTGAGCTCTTGGGAAGGACAAGTTGGCAACGTATCGAGACGGTCCCTACTTTCATTCATTCATTCGTTCAGTCGTATTTACTGAGCGCTGACTGTGCGCAGAGCACTGTACTGAGCGCTTGGGAAGGACAAGTTGGCACCATATAGAGACGGTCCCTACTTTCATTCATTCATTCAGTTGTATTTACTGAGCGCTGACTGTGCGCAGAGCACTGTACTGAGCGCTTGGGAAGGACAAGTTGGCAGCGTATCGAGACGGTCCCTACTTTCATTCATTCATTCGTTCAGTCGTATTTACTGAGCGCTGACTGCGTGCAGGGCACTGTACTGAGCGCTTGGGAAGGACAAGTTGGCAACGTATCGAGACGGTCCCTACTTTCATTCATTCATTCGTTCAGTCGTATTTACTGAGCGCTGACTGTGTGCAGAGCACTGTACTGAGCGCTTGGGAAGGACAAGTTGGCAACGTATCGAGACGGTCCCTACTTTCATTCATTCATTTGTTCAGTCGTATTTACTGAGCGCTGACTGTGTGCAGAGCACTGTACTGAGCGCTTGGGAAGGACAAGTTGGCAATGTAGCGAGACGGTCCCTACTTTCATTCATTCATTCGTTCAGTCGTATTTACTGAGCGCTGACTGTGCGCAGAGCACTGTACTGAGCGCTTGGGAAGGACAAGTTGGCAACGTATCGAGACGGTCCCTACTTTCATTCATTCATTTGTTCAGTCGTATTTACTGAGCGCTGACTGCGTGCAGAGCACTGTACTGAGCGCTTGGGAAGGACAAGTTGGCAACGTATCGAGACGGTCCCTACTTTCATTCATTCATTCGTTCAGTCGTATTTACTGAGCGCTGACTGCGTGCAGAGCACTGTACTGAGCGCTTGGGAAGGACAAGTTGGCACCATATAGAGACGGTCCCTACTTTCATTCATTCATTGAGTCGTATTTACTGAGCGCTCACTGTGTGCAGAGCACTGTACTGAGCGCTTGGGAAGGACAAGTTGGCAACGTATCGGGACGGTCCCTACTTTCATTCATTCATTCAGTTGTATTTACTGAGCGCTGACTGTGCGCAGAGCACTGTACTGAGCGCTTGGGAAGGACAAGTTGGCAACGTATCGAGACGGTCCCTACTTTCATTCATTCATTCGTTCAGTCGTATTTACTGAGCGCTGACTGTGCGCAGAGCACTGTACTGAGCGCTTGGGAAGGCCAAGTTGGCAACGTATCGAGACGGTCCCTACTTTCATTCATTCATTCGTTCAGTCGTATTTACTGAGTGCTGACTGTGCGCAGAGCACTGTACTGAGCGCTTGGGAAGGACAAGTTGGCAACGTAGCGAGACGGTCCCTACTTTCATTCATTCATTCGTTCAGTCGTATTTACTGAGCGCTGACTGCGTGCAGAGCACTGTACTGAGCGCTTGGGAAGGACAAGTTGGCAACGTATCGAGACGGTCCCTACTTTCATTCATTCATTCATTCGTTCATTCGTATTTATTGAGCACTTACTAGGTGCAGAGCGCTGTACTGAGCGCTTGGGAAGGACAAGTTGGCAACGTATCGAGACGGTCCCTACTTTCATTCATTCGTTCAGTCGTATTTACTGAGCGCTGACTGTGTGCAGGGCACTATACTGAGCGCTTGGGAAGGACAAGTTGGCAACATATAGAGACGGTGCCTACTTTCATTCATTCATTCGTTCAATCGTATTTATTGAGCACTTACTGGGTGCAGAGCACTGTACTGAGCGCTTGGGAAGGACAAGTTGGCAACGTATCGAGACGGTCCCTACTTTCATTCATTCATTCGTTCAGTCGTATTTACTGAGCGCTGACTGTGTGCAGAGCACTGTACTGAGCGCTTGGGAAGGACAAGTTGGCAACGTATCGAGACGGTCCCTACTTTCGTTCATTCATTCGTTCAGTCGTATTTACTGAGCGCTGACTGCGTGCAGAGCACTGTACTGAGCGCTTGGGAAGGACAAGTTGGCAACGTATCGAGACGGTCCCTACTTTCATTCATTCATTTGTTCAGTCGTATTTACTGAGCGCTGACTGTGTGCAGAGCACTGTACTGAGCGCTTGGGAAGGACAAGTTGGCAACGTATCGAGACGGTCCCTACTTTCATTCATTCGTTCAGTTGTATTTACTGAGCGCTGACTGCGTGCAGAGCACTGTACTGAGCGCTTGGGAAGGACAAATTGGCAACGTAGCGAGACGGTCCCTACTTTCATTCATTCGTTCAATCGTATTTACTGAGCGCTGACTGCGCGCAGAGCACTGTACTGAGCGCTTGGGAAGGACAAGTTGGCAACGTATCGAGACGGTCCCTACTTTCATTCATTCATTCGTTCAGTCGTATTTACTGAGCGCTGACTGTGTGCAGAGCACTGTACTGAGCGCTTGGGAAGGACAAGTTGGCAACGTAGCGAGACGGTCCCTACTTTCATTCATTCATTCGTTCAGTCGTATTTACTGAGCGCTGACTGTGCGCAGAGCACTGTACTGAGCGCTTGGGAAGGACAAGTTGGCAACGTATCGAGACGGTCCCTACTTTCATTCATTCATTCGTTCAGTCGTATTTACTGAGCGCTGACTGCGTGCAGAGCACTGTACTGAGCGCTTGGGAAGGACAAGTTGGCAACGTATCGAGACGGTCCCTACTTTCATTCATTCATTCGTTCAGTCGTATTTACTGAGCGCTGACTGTGTGCAGAGCACTGTACTGAGCGCTTGGGAAGGACAAGTTGGCAACGTATCGAGACGGTCCCTACTTTCATTCATTCATTCATTCATTGTCATATTTATCGAGCGCTTACTGCGTGCAGAGCACTGTACTGAGCGCTTGGGAAGGACAAGTTGGCACCATATAGAGACGGTCCCTATTTTCATTCATTCATTCAGTCGTATTTATTGAGCGCTTACTGTGTGCAGAGCACTGTACTGAGCGCTTGGGAAGGACAAGTTGGCAACGTAGCGAGACGGTCCCTACTTTCATTCATTCATTTGTTCAATCGTATTTATTGAGCGCTTACTAGGTGCAGAGCACTGTACTGAGCGCTTGGGAAGGACAAGTCGGCAACAGCGGGCTCACAGTCTAGAAACAAAACAAGAAGACAACAAAATATATTCCCAATATATTCCCAATCCCTCCTCCAGTGAACCGCTCTACTCCGCCTGTCATTTCGGGCCTTCCAGGTGTCCTGTGTTGCCTCGGACTAGTCTCCGTAATTAATAATAATCATGAAGGGGGCATTTATTAAGCGCTTACTATGTGCCAAGCGCCGTTCTAGGCGCCGGGGTCGATCCCAGGTAATCAGGTTGTCCCGTGGGAGGCTCCCCGTTTTCCGGACGTGGTCACTGAGGCCCGGAGAAGCGAAGCGGCTCGCCCAGAGTCACCCGGCTGACAAGGGGCGGGGGCGGGATTTGAACCCACGGCCTCGGCCTCCAAAGCCGAGGCCTTTCCCACCGAGTCACGCCGCTTCCCGTCGTGTTTTCCCGGTGTAGGGATTTCTCTCCTTCTCTACCGGGGAGGTGATCCCGTCCACCGAGCCCGACTCCCGGGTCCGGAATCGGTCGCATCTATTATTTAGTATCCGGTTTTCAGAGAGCTGATGCCATCGATAATAATAATAATAATAATAATAATAATAATAATAATAACAATAATAATAATGATGGCGTTTGTTAAGCGCTTACTATGTGCTGGAAGGATACAAGGTGATCAGGTTGTCCCACTTGGGGCTCACAGTCTTAATCCCCGTTGTAATAATAATAATAATAATAATAATGTTGGTATTTGTTAAGCGCTTACTATGTGCAAAGCACTGTTCTAAGCGGCGGGGGGAGAACACAAGGAGATGAGGTTGTCCCACGTGGGGCTCACAGTCTAAATCCCCGTAATAATAATAATAATAATAATAATAATAATAATAATAATAATGTTGGTATTTGTTAAGCGCTTACTATGTGCAAAGCACTGTTCTAAGCGGCGGGGGAGAACACAAGGAGATGAGGTTGTCCCACGTGGGGCTCGCAGTCTTAATCCCCATTGTGCAGATGAGGGAACTGAGGCTCAGAGAAGTGAAGCGACCTGCCCGAGGTCCCACAGCAGGCACGGGGCGGAGCGGGATTGGAACCCGCGCCCTCTGACTCCAAAGCCCGGGCTCTTCCCGCCTGTTTCGCACGGAGCGCCGGGGCGAACGTTAGATTTAGAAGACGGAATCCGGGCCCTCGGTGAGCTTACGGTATAGGGGGGGAGATGGCGCTTAAATCGGTTACGTACAGAATACGCTCTCACGGATAACACTGATTTCAAATCCCTTGTTCAGTCAATCAGTCGTATTTATTGAGCGCTTACTGTGTGCGGAGCACTGGACTAAGCGCTTGGGACGTCCAAGTTGGCAACACCTAGAGACGGTCCCTACCCGACAGCGGGCTCACAGTCTAGGAGGGGGAGACAGACAACAAAACATATTAAGGAAATAAAATAAATAGAATAGATATGTACATGGGAAGTGAATCAATCAGTCAATCGTATTTATTGAGCGCTTACTGTGTGCAGAGCACTGTACTAAGCGCTTGGGAAGCCCAAGTTGGCAACACAGAGAGACGGTCCCTACCCAGCAGCGGGCTCACAGTCTAGGAGGGGGAGACAGACAACAAAACATATTAAGAGAATAAAATAAATAGAATAGATATGTACATGGGAAGTCAATCAATCAGTCAATCGTATTTATTGAGCGCTTACTGTGTGCAGAGCACTGGACTAAGCGCTTGGGAAGCCCAAGTTGGCAACACAGAGAGACAGTCCCTACCCAGCAGCAGGCTCACAGTCTAGGAGGGGGAGACAGACAACAAAACATATTAAGAAAATAAAATAAATAGAATAGATATGTACATGGGAAGTGAATCAATCAATCAATCGTATTTATTGAGCGCTTACTGTGTGCAGAGCACTGGACTAAGCGCTTGGGACGTCCAAGTTGGCAGCATCTAGAGACGGTCCCTACCCAGCAGTGGGCTCACAGTCTAGGAGGGGGAGACAGACAACAAAACCAAACATATTAACAAAATAAAATAAATAGACTAGATATGTACATGGGAAGTGAATCAATCACAGTCAATCGTATTTATTGAGCGCTTACTGTGTGCGGAGCACTGTACTAAGCGCTTGGGACGTCCAAGTTGGCAACACAGAGAGACGGTCCCTACCCAGCAGCGGGCTCACAGTCTAGGAGGGGGAGACAGACAACAAAACATATTAAGAAAATAAAATAAAGAGAATAGATATGTACATGGGAAGTCAATCAATCAGTCAATCGTATTTATTGAGCGCTTACTGTGTGCAGAGCACTGTACTAAGCGCTTGGGAAGCCCAAGTTGGCAACACAGAGAGACGGTCCCTACCCAGCAGCAGGCTCACAGTCTAGGAGGGGGAGACAGACGACAAAACCAAACATATTAACAAAATAAAATAAATAGAATATGTGCATGGGAAGTGAATCAATCAGTCTATCGTATTTATTGAGCGCTTACTGTGTGCAGAGCACTGGACTAAGCGCTTGGGAAGCCCAAGTTGGCAACACAGAGAGACGGTCCCTACCCAACAGTGGGCTCACAGTCTAGGAGGGGGAGACAGACAACAAAACCAAACATATTAAGAAAATAAAATAAATAGAATAGATATGTACATGGGAAGTGAATCAATCAATCAATCGTATTTATTGAGCGCTTACTGTGTGCAGAGCACTGGACTAAGCGCTTGGGACGTCCAAGTTGGCAACATCTAGAGACGGTCCCTACCCAACAGCGGGCTCACAGTCTAGGAGGGGGAGACAGACAACAAAACCAAACATATTAACAAAATAAAATAAATAGAATATGTGCATGGGAAGTGAATCAATCAGTCTATCATATTTATTGAGCGCTTACTGTGTGCAGAGCACTGGACTAAGCGCTTGGGACGTCCAAGTTGGCAGCATCTAGAGACGGTCCCTACCCAGCAGTGGGCTCACAGTCTAGGAGGGGGAGACAGACAACAAAACATATTAAGAGAATAAAATAAATAGAATAGATATGTACATGGGAAGTCAATCAATCAGTCAATCGTATTTATTGAGCGCTTACTGTGTGCAGAGCACTGGACTAAGCGCTTGGGAAGCCCAAGTTGGCAACACAGAGAGACGGTCCCTACCCAGCAGCGGGCTCACAGTTTAGGAGGGGGAGACAGACAACAAAACCAAACATATTAACAAAATAAAATAAATAGATATGTACATGGGAAGTGAATCAATCAGTCAATCGTATTTATTGAGCGCTTACTGTGTGCAGAGCACTGGACTAAGCGCTTGGGACGTCCAAGTTGCAACACATAGAGACGGTCCCTACCCAGCAGCGGGCTCACAGTCTAGGAGGGGGAGACAGACAACAAAACCAAACATATTAACAAAATAAAATAAATAGAATATGTGCATGGGAAGTGAATCAATCAGTCTATCATATTTATTGAGCGCTTACTGTGTGCAGAGCACTGGACTAAGCGCTTGGGACGTCCAAGTTGGCAGCATCTAGAGACGGTCCCTACCCAGCAGTGGGCTCACAGTCTAGGAGGGGGAGACAGACAACAAAACATATTAAGAAAATAAAATAAATAGAATAGATATGTACATGGGAAGTGAATCAATCAGTCAATCGTATTTATTGAGCGCTTACTGTGTGCAGAGCACTGTACTAAGCGCTTGGGAAGCCCAAGTTGGCAACACATAGAGACGGTCAATCAATCAATCGTCTTTATTGAGCGCTTACTGTGGGCAGAGCACTGTACTAAGCGCTTGGGAAGCCCAAGTTGGCAACATATGGAGACGGTCCCTACCCGACAGTGGGCTCACCGTCTAGAAATCACTACATGAGAGCTGTTTGGCCGCTCCCGAGCTTGGGAAGACTGTTGGGCCAATAATAAAAATAAATCCTCAAGTCGAAGAGTGACTCCGAAGCCGACGGCCTAATCGGTAAAGCTTCGCCCCGTAGGTTCGGCGCTGTGAGAGACAGTGGGCTCATTCATCCATTCGTAAAATCGTATTTATTGAGCGCCTACTGTGTGCGGAGCACTGGACTAAGCGCTTGATTCACCGTGGCCCGGGGGGAAGAGCCCGGGCTTTGGAGTCGGAGGTCAGGGGTTCAAATCCCGGCTCCGCCAGCCGGCGGCCGGGTGACTTTGGGCGAGTCACTTCACTTCTCTGGGCCTCAGTGACCTCATCTGGAAAATGGGGGTGAAGCCTGTGAGCCCCCCGTGGGACCACCTCATCACCCTGTAACCTCCCCGGCGCTTAGAACGGTGCTTTGCACATAGTAAGCGCTTAATAAGTACCATCATCATTATTATTATTATTAGAACAGGGCTTTGCACATAGTAAGCGCTTAGTAAATACCATCGTTATTATTATTATTATTATTAGAACAGTGTTTTGCACGTAGTAAGCGCTTAATAAATACCATCATCATGATTATTATTATTAGAACAGGGCTTTGCACATAGTAAGCGCTTAATAAATGCCATCATTATTAGTATTATTATTAGAACAGGGCTTTGCACATAGTAAGCGCTTAATAAATGCCATCATCACCATTATTATTATTACTAGAACAGGGCTTTGCCCATAGTAAGCGCTTAATAAATACCATCATTATTATTATTAGAACAGGGCTTTGCACATAGTAAGCACTTAATAAATGCTATCATTATTATTATTATTACTATTATTATTATTATTAGAACAGGGCTTTGCACATAGTAAGCGCTTAATAAATGCCATCATCATCATTATTATTATTATTAGAACAGGGCTTTGCCCATAGTAAGCGCTTAATAAATGCCATCATCATCATTATTATTAGAACAGGGCTTTGCACATAGTAAGCGCTTAATGCCATCATCACCATTATTATTAGAACAGGGCTTTGCACATAGTAAGCGCTTAATAAATGCCATCATTATTATTATTAGAACAGGGCTTTGCCCATAGTAAGCGCTTAATAAATGCCATCATCATCATTATTATTATTATTAGAACAGGGCTTTGCACATAGTAAGCACTTAATAAATACCATCATTATTATTATTAGAACAGGGCTTTGCACATAGTAAGCACTTAATAAATACCATCATTATTATTATTAGAACAGTGCTTTGCACATAGTAAGCGCTTAATAAATGCCATCATCATCATTATTATTAGAACAGGGCTTTGCCCATAGTAAGTGCTTAATAAATGCCATCATCATCATTATTATTATTATTAGAACAGGGCTTTGCACATAGTAAGCGCTTAATAAATGCCATCATTATTATTATTATTAGAACAGGGCTTTGCACATAGTAAGCACTTAATAAGTACCATCATCATTATTATTATTATTAGAACAGGGCTTTGCACATAGTAAGCGCTTAATAAATACCATCATTATCATTATTAGAACAGGGCTTTGCACATAGTAAGCGCTTAATAAATGCCATCATCATCATTATTATTATTATTAGAACAGGGCTTTGCACATAGTAAGCGCTTAATAAATACCATCATTATTATTATTAGAACAGGGCTTTGCACATAGTAAGCGCTTAATAAATGCCATCATCATCATTATTATTATTATTATTAGAACAGGGCTTTGCACATAGTAAGCGCTTAAGAAATACCAACATTATTATTATTAGAACAGGGCTTTGCACATAGTAAGCGCTTAATAAATGCCATCATCACCATTATTATTAGAACAGGGCTTTGCACATAGTAAGCGCTTAATACCATCATTATTATTATTAGAACAGGGCTTTGCCCATAGTAAGCGCTTAATAAATGCCATCATCATCATTATTATTATTATTAGAACAGGGCTTTGCACATAGTAAGCGCTTAATAAATACCATCATTATTATTATTAGAACAGGGCTTTGCACATAGTAAGCGCTTAATAAATGCCATCATCATCATTATTATTATTATTAGAACAGGGCTTTGCACATAGTAAGCGCTTAATAAATGCCATCATCATCATTATCATTAGAACAGTGCTTTGCACATAGTAAGCGCTTAATAAATGCCATCATCATCATTATTATTAGAACAGGGCTTTGCACATAGTAAGCCCTTAATAAATACCATCATTATTATTATTAGAACAGGGCTTTGCACAGAGTAAGCGCTTAATAAATGCCATCATCACCATTATTATTAGAACAGGGCTTTGCACATAGTAAGCGCTTAATAAGTACCATCATCATTATTATTATTATTAGAACAGGGCTTTGCACATAGTAAGCGCTTAATAAATACCATCATTACTATTATTAGAACAGGGCTTTGCCCATAGTAAGCGCTTAATAAATGCCATCATCATCATTATTATTATTATTAGAACAGGGCTTTGCCCATAGTAAGCGCTTAATAAATGCCATCATCACCATTATTATTAGAACAGGGCTTTGCACATAGTAAGCGCTTAATAAGTACCATCATTACTATTATTAGAACAGGGCTTTGCCCATAGTAAGCGCTTAATAAATACCATCATTATTATTATTAGAACAGGGCTTTGCACATAGTAAGCGCTTAATAAATGCCATCATCACCATTATTATTAGAACAGGGCTTTGCCCATAGTAAGCGCTTAATAAATGCCATCGTCATCATTATTATTATTATTAGAACAGGGCTTTGCACATAGTAAGCGCTTAATAAATGCCATCATCACCATTATTATTAGAACAGGACTTTGCACATAGTAAGCGCTTAATAAATGCCATCATCATCATTATTATTATTATTAGAACAGGGCTTTGCACATAGTAAGCGCTTAATAAATACCATCATCATTATTATTATTATTAGAACAGGGCTTTGCACATAGTAAGCGCTTAATAAATGCCATCATCACCATTATTATTAGAACAGGGCTTTGCACATAGTAAGCGCTTAATAAGTACCATCATTACTATTATTAGAACAGGGCTTTGCACATAGTAAGTGCTTAATAAATGCCATCATCATCATTATTATTAGAACAGGGCTTTGCCCATAGTAAGTGCTTAATAAATGCCATCATCATCATTATTATTAGAACAGGGCTTTGCCCATAGTAAGCGCTTACTAAATGCCATCATCATCATTATTATTATTATTAGAACAGGGCTTTGCACATAGTAAGCGCTTAATAAATACCATCATTACTATTATTAGAACAGGGCTTTGCCCATAGTAAGCGCTTTATAAATGCCATCATCATCATTATTATTAGAACAGGGCTTTGCCCATAGTAAGCGCTTAATAAATGCCATCATCATCATTATTATTATTATTAGAACAGGGCTTTGCACATAGTAAGCGCTTAATGAATACCATCATCATCATTATTATTATTAGAACAGGGCTTTGCACATAGTAAGCGCTTAATAAATGCCATCGTCATCATTATTATTATTATTAGAACAGGGCTTTGCACATAGTAAGCGCTTAATAAATACCATCATTATTATTATTAGAACAGGGCTTTGCACATAGTAAGCGCTTAATAAATGCCATCATCATCATTATTATTATTATTAGAACAGGGCTTTGCACATAGTAAGCGCTTAATAAATGCCATCATCACCATTATTATTAGAACAGGGCTTTGCACATAGTAAGCGCTTAATACCATCATTATTATTATTAGAACAGGGCTTTGCCCATAGTAAGCGCTTAATAAATGCCATCATCATCATTATTATTAGAACAGGGCTTTGCCCATAGTAAGCGCTTAATAAATGCCATCATCATCATTATTATTATTATTAGAACAGGGCTTTGCACATAGTAAGCGCTTAATAAATACCATCATTATTATTATTAGAACAGGGCTTTGCCCATAGTAAGTGCTTAATAAATGCCATCATCATCATTATTATTCGAACAGGGCTTTGCACATAGTAAGCGCTTAATAAATGCCATCATTATTATTATTAGAACAGGGCTTTGCCCATAGTAAGTGCTTTATAAATGCCATCATCATCATTATTATTAGAACAGGGCTTTGCACATAGTAAGCGCTTTATAAATGCCATCGTCATCATTATTATTATTATTAGAACAGGGCTTTGCCCATAGTAAGCGCTTAATAAATACCATCATTATTATTATTAGAACAGGGCTTTGCACATAGTAAGCGCTTAATAAATACCATCATTACTATTATTAAAACAGGGCTTTGCCCATAGTAAGCACTTAATAAACGCCATCATCATCATTATTATTATTATTAGAACAGGGCTTTGCACATAGTAAGCGCTTAATAAATGCCATCGTCATCATTATTATTATTATTAGAACAGGGCTTTGCACATAGTAAGCGCTTAATAAATGCCATCATCATCATTATTATTAGAACAGGGCTTTGCACATAGTAAGCGCTTAATAAATGCCATCGTCATCATTATTATTAGAACAGGGCTTTGCACATAGTAAGCGCTTAATAAATGCCATCGTCATCATTATTATTAGAACAGGGCTTTGCACATAGTAAGCGCTTAATAAATGCCATCATTATTATTAGAACAGGGCTTTGCACATAGTAAGCGCTTAATAAATGCCATCATCATCATTATTATTATTATTAGAACAGGGCTTTGCACATAGTAAGCGCTTAATAAATACCATCATTACTATTATTAGAACAGGGCTTTGCCCATAGTAAGCGCTTAATAAATGCCATCATCATCATTATTATGATTATTAGAACAGGGCTTTGCACATAGTAAGCGCTTAATAAATACCATCATCATTATTATTATTATTAGAACAGTGCTTTGCACATAGTAAGCGCTTAATAAATGCCATCATCACCATTATTATTAGAACAGGGCTTTGCACATAGTAAGCGCTTAATAAATACCATCATTATTATTATTAGAACAGGGCTTTGCACATAGTAAGCGCTTAATAAATGCCATCGTCATCATTATTATTAGAACAGGGCTTTGCACATAGTAAGCGCTTAATAAATGCCATCATTATTATTAGAACAGGGCTTTGCACATAGTAAGCGCTTAATAAATGCCATCATCATCATTATTATTATTATTAGAACAGGGCTTTGCACATAGTAAGCGCTTAATAAATACCATCATTACTATTATTAGAACAGGGCTTTGCACATAGTAAGCGCTTAATAAATACCATCATTATTATTATTAGAACAGGGCTTTGCACATAGTAAGTGCTTAATAAATGCCATCATCATCATTATTATTATTATTAGAACAGTGCTTTGCACATAGTAAGCGCTTAATAAATGCCATTATTATTATTAGAACAGGGCTTTGCCCATAGTAAGCGCTTAATAAGTACCATCATCATTATTATTATTTTTAGAACAGGGCTTTGCACATAGTAAGCCCTTAATAAATACCATCATTACTATTATTAGAACAGGGCTTTGCACATAGTAAGCGCTTAATAAATGCCATCATTATTAGTATTATTTATTAGGCACTCTAATTTTACGCTTTGCCGTTTCAAGAGGCTTCTCTGTTTCGGTCCTAGTCTTTGGAAGAGGTCTGCGACTTGCTGCACGCGGCTCCTTTCCAGAACATCCTCCCCAGGGTTCACGTCAAAGGTGAGGACCGACGGGCCTTCGGTTTCTCCCGGGAACGTTTTCCCCCGTGCCCTTTCCCGGCTCCGACCGTGTTTCTCCCAGAGAGAAGGATGGTTTTCCAGAAGCAAGCCGCAGAGCGAGTCCTTATCCTGAAGGAAATAACGGTTTGGATCTCTGCAGCCATCTCAGAAATGTCGTCCCGTTTCCCCTTCTTCTCCTGATCACCAGAGAACATCCAGAGGAGCAGACCCAGAATTCCCTCATTTTATTCTGGGAAACTTTAAATCCGTAAGCCCGCCAATCCTCGTCGCTTAGAAGGATAGGAAGCGCTCTGGTTCGGAAAACTTTAAATCCGTAACCCACCAATCCTCATCGCTCAGAAGGATAGGAAGCGCTCTGATTCGGAAAACTTTAAATCCGTAACCCACCAATCCTCATCATTTAGAAGAATAGGAAGCGCTCTGATTCGGAAAGCTTTAAATCCGTAACCCACCAATCCTCATTGCTTAAAAGGATAGGGAGCGCTCTGATTCGGAAAACTTTAAATCCGTAACCCACCAATCCTCATCGCTTAGAAGGATAGGGAGCGCTCTGATTCGGAAAGCTTTAAATCCGTAACCCACCAATCCTCATCGCTTAGAAGGATAGGAAGCGCTCTGATTCGGAAAACTTTAAATCCGTAACCCACCAATCCTCATGGCTTAGAAGGATAGGGAGCGCTCTGATTCGGAAAACTTTAAATCCATAACCCACCAATCCTCGTCACTTAGAAGGATAGGAAGCGCTCTGATTCGGAAAGCTTTAAATCCGTAACCCACCGATCCTCATCGCTTAGAAGGATAGGAAGCGCTCTGATTCGGAAAACGTTAAATCCGTAACCCACCAGTCCTCATCGCTCAGAAGGATAGGAAGCGCTCTGGTTCGGAAAACTTTTAATCCGTCACCCAACAATCCTCACTGCTTAGAAGGATAGGGAGCACTCTGATTCAGAAAACGTTAAATCCGTTACCCACCAATCCTCATCGCTTAGAAGGATAGGGAGCGCTCTGATTCGGAAAACTTTAAGTCCGTAACCCACGAATCCTCATCGCTTAGAAGGATAGGGAGCACTCTGATTCGGAAAACTTTAACTCCATAACCCACCAATCCTCATCGCTTAGAAGAATAGGAAGCGCTCTGATTCAGAAAACTTTAAATCCGTAACCCACCAATCCTCATCGCTTAGAAGGATAGGAAGCGCTCTGATTCGGAAAGCTTTAAATCCGTAACCCACCGATCCTCATCGCTTAGAAGGATAGGAAGCGCTCTGATTCAGAAAACTTTAAATCCGTAACCCACCGATCCTCATCGCTTAGAAGGATAGGAAGCGCTCTGATTCGGAAAGCTTTAAATCCGTAACCCACCAATCCTCATTGCTTAGAAGGATTGGAAGCGCTCTGATTCGGAAAACTTTATATCTGTAACCCACCAATCCTCATCGCTTAGAAGGATAGGGAGCGCTCTGATTCAGAAAACTTTAAATCCGTAACCCACCAATCCTCATCGCTTAGAAGGATAGGAAGCACCCTGGTTCGGAAAACTTTAAATCCGTAACCCACCAATCCTCGTCGCTTAGAAGGATAGGAAGCGCTCTGGTTCGGAAAACGTTAAATCCGTCACCCACCAATCCTCATCGCTTAGAAGGATAGGAAGCACTCTGATTCGGAAAACGTTAAATCCGTAACCCACCAATCCTAATCGCTCAGAAGGATAGGAAGTGCCCTGGTTCGGAAAACGTTAAATCCGTAACCCACCAATCCTCATCGCTTAGAAGGATAGGGAGCGTTCTGATTCGGAAAACTTTAAATCCGTAACCCACCAATCCTCATCATTTAGAAGGATAGGAAGCGCTCTGATTCGGAAAACTTTAAGTCCGTAACCCACCAATCCTCATTGCTTAGAAGGATAGGGAGCGCTCTGATTCGGAAAACTTTAAATCCGTAACCCACCAATCCTCATCGCTTAGAAGGATAGGGAGCGTTCTGATTCGGAAAACTTTAAATCCGTAACCCACCAATCCTCATCATTTAGAAGGATAGGAAGCGCTCTGATTCGGAAAGCTTTAAATCCATAACCCACCGATCCTGATCGCTTAGAAGGATAGGAAGCGCTCTGATTCGGAAAACTTTAAATCCGTAACCCACCAATCCTCATGGCTTAGAAGGATAGGGAGCGCTCTGATTCGGAAAACTTTAAATCCGTAACCCACCGATCCTCATCGCTTAGAAGGATAGGAAGCGCTCTGATTCGGAAAGCTTTAAATCCGTAACCCCGCCAATCCTCATCGCTTAGAAGGATAGGAAGCGCTCTGATTCGGAAAGCTTTAAATCCGTAACCCACCGATCCTCATCGCTTAGAAGGATAGGAAGCGCTCTGATTCGGAAAGCTTTAAATCCGTAACCCACCGATCCTCATCGCTTAGAAGGATAGGAAGCGCTCTGATTCGGAAAACTTTAAATCCGTAACCCACCAATCCTCGTCACTTAGAAGGATAGGAAGCGCTCTGATTCGGAAAGCTTTAAATCCGTAACCCACCGATCTTCATCGCTTAGAAGGATAGGAAGCGCTCTGATTCGGAAAACGTTAAATCCGTAACCCACCAATCCTCATCGCTTAGAAGGATAGGAAGCGCTCTGATTCGGAAAGCTTTAAATCCGTAACCCACCAATCCTCATCGCTTAGAAGGATAGGAAGCGCTCTGATTCGGAAAACGTTAAATCCGTAACCCACCAATCCTCATCGCTTAGAAGGATAGGAAGCGCTCTGATTCGGAAAGCTTTAAATCCATAACCCACCGATCCTCATCGCTTAGAAGGATAGGAAGCGCTCTGATTCGGAAAACGTTAAATCCGTAACCCACCAGTCCTCATCGCTCAGAAGGATAGGAAGCGCTCTGGTTCGGAAAACTTTTAATCCGTCACCCAACAATCCTCACTGCTTAGAAGGATAGGGAGCACTCTGATTCAGAAAACGTTAAATCCGTTACCCACCAATCCTCATCGCTTAGAAGGATAGGGAGCGCTCTGATTTGGAAAACTTTAAATCCATAACCCACCAATCCTCATCGCTTAGAAGGATAGGAAGCACTCTAATTTGGAAAACTTTAAATCCGTAACCCACCAATCCTCATTGCTTAGAAGGATAGGAAGCGCTCTGATTCGGAAAACTTTAAGTCCGTAACCCACCAATCCTCATCGCTCAGAAGGATAGGAAGCGCTCTGATTCGGAAAGCTTTAAATCCGTAACCCACCAATCCTCATCGCTTAGAAGGATAGGAAGCGCTCTGATTCGGAAAACTTTAAATCCATAACCCACCAATCCTCATTGCTTAGAAGGATAGGAAGCGCTCTGATTCGGAAAACGTTAAATCCGTAACCCACGAATCCTCATCGCTTAGAAGAATATGAAGCGCTCTGGTTCGGAAAGCTTTAAATCCGTAACCCACCAATCCTCATTGCTTAGAAGGATAGGAAGCGCTCTGATTCGGAAAACTTTAAATACGTAACCCACCAATCCTCATCGCTTAGAAAAATAGGAAGCGCTCTGTTTTGGAAAACTTTAAATCCGTAACGCACCAATCCTCATCGCTTAGAAGGATAGGAAGCGCTCTGATTCAGAAAACTTTAAGTCCATAACCCACCAATCCTCATCGCTTAGAAGGACAGGAAGCGCTCTGATTCGGAAAACTTTAAATCCGTCGTCGCTTAGAAGGATAGGAAACGCTCTGAAATAACCTGTCGGGTTTTTTTTTCTCTGTTGCAGAGGGCGAGAGACTGGATGCCAAAATGAAGAGACTGGAGTCTAAATACGCTCCCCTCCACCTTGTTCCTCTTATTGAGAGACTAGGAACACCGCAGGTGACGTTATCCGATGGGGCCGGCTCGATCTCCCGCGGGACAGAACCGGGGATTTTCTTGGCCCTTTCTGAGCCTTTCCGGTCGGAAGCGTGCCTTACGTATGAGGAGCGGTCATATCGCTGAAACGCCGGGGGCAAGCGGGGGGAGACGGGGGAGACGGACATTAATAGAAGGCGCTTATAAAGTTTAATTTAAAGATATATACTGAAGTGCCGCGGGGGAAGAGGTGGGCTAAATATCCAATGGCCAAAGGTCACAGATCCAAGTGCATATGGAATAATAATAATGATGATAATGGTATGTGTTTAGCGCTTACTACGTGCAAAGCACTGTTCTAAGCGCTGGGGGGATACAAGATGATCAGGTTGTCCCCCCTGGGGTTCACAGTCTTCATCCCCATTTTCCAGATGAGGGAACTGAGGCCCAGAGAAGTGAAGCGACTTGCCCAGGGTCACACAGCTGACAAGTGGCTCCCGAGCCCAGGCTCTTTCCACTGAGTCACGCCGCTTTTTTGAGCGCTTGACAAATACCGCAATTCTAGCAAAAGTCTCTTGAGGGTCAGGAAAAGTTGCGGAGCTCTAAATTCGTCCAGGGGCAATCTAGCTCCTGCCCTGGTGATCCTAAATCCAATGGTGTGGAATATCCGGGAAAAAACGGGCTACCCATCGCGCTCCGAGCAAGAGCCGTGCTGGTGCGGTAGCCGTTGTAGCACTCGGGAATACCGGGCATCCTCCCCTTCCCTCTCACACGGGCCCAGGTCAGGGTCAGAGGCCAGCGGAAAACCGGACTCTCCGGGATGTGGCCGGAGCGATCGCCGCCACGGGTGTCACCGCAATTCCGGTTGTCCCGCGGAGGCCTTTGCGTGATCATTCGGAGGGCAGAATCAAGTCCCTCTGGGAGCCTTTTTTGAATCAGATGAGGGGAAAAAAGTCCGTGTAGAAACCACAAATCCCGTGCTGTCCGATCTAACCCTCCTGGGACTCCCGGAAGCACCGACGGCCGACTTGTGCTTCCCAAGCGCTCGGTCCAGTGCTCTGCACAAAGTAAGCGCTCAATAAATACGATTGAGTGAATGGATGATGGAGAAGCAGGAGAAACAGGTGTCAGCGAGGAGGGAGAGCTAATCAGATTGGCAGGGAGACGACCGAAATTCGCCTTTTTCACAGCCAAGACTGCCCCGAACGGAAAACATCTGAAGCGGAGCTTCCTTGTCGGTGTGGGGCGGGAAAACGGAGCTTTTCCATCTTGAAATCGGGGCAGGGCTGAGGCCGGCCGGGCGTCCGCGGGGAAGCCTCTCCTGGAAAGATTCTAGCTTTAAGCGCCTGGCTAATTAGCTCCCGACGCACGGCACCTCCGGAAGCGCGGCCGTTGGAGTGGCCGTTTTCCTAATAATTGGAAACGGCCAACGCGGCGTAACTCGGCGTCTTCAAAGGCTGGATTACCTCAGAGCCCAGAGGGAGCCCCGTGAATTTTCGTGAATAATCGGAAATCGGGAACCCACGCCACCGCGCCGTCACTTTGTATCCGTAAAGGCCGGATCACCCGGGAGCGCGCTCCGAGAATCCGGCCTTTTCCCATCCCGGGTCGGTCGCGCTCTTCCCCGGCTCGCCCGGAATTCCTCGTTCTCCTCTCCCGCCCTCAGCAAATCGCCATAGCGAGAGAAGGGGACCTGCTGACCAAGGAGCGCCTCTGCTGCGGCCTGTCCATGTTCGAGGTGATCCTGACCCGCATCCGGACCTTCCTGGATGATCCCATCTGGCGGGGGCCCCTGCCCAGCAACGGCGTCATGCACGTGGATGAGTGCGTGGAGTTCCACCGGCTCTGGAGCGCCATGCAGTTCGTGTACTGCATCCCGGTGGGAACGCACGAGTTCACCGTGGAGTAAGTGTGGCCCTCGTTCCTCTTTTCCGGCTCCTTACGGATTCGAAGGTCTCCTTTCTTCTTCTCTTATTCTTCCAGAGCCCGCTGTTGGGTAGGGACCGCCTCTATACGTTGCCGACTTGTGCTTCCCAAGCGCTTAGTACAGTAAGCGCTCAATAAATATTGATTGAGTCTCCGCTAACTGTAACGGACTCACGCAACTGGGGGTATCGGTTTGAACCGAAGGACGCGTACTCCTCCGGGAGGCCTTCCCTGCCTCCCGCTCCCTTTTTTTTTTTTTTTAATGGCATTTATTAAGCGCTTACTATGTGCTGGGGAGGTTACAAGCTGATCATTTACAAGCCGACTCTATTTATTTTATTTGTACATATCTATTCTATTTATTTTATTTTGTTAGTATGTTTGGTTTTGTTCTCCGTCTCCCCCTTTTAGACTGTGAGCCCACTGTGGGGTAGGGACTGTCTCTAGATGTCGCCAATTTGTACTTCCCAAGCGCTTAGTACAGCGCTCTGCACATAGTAAGCGCTCAATAAATACGATTGATTGATTGATTCTCCGCTAACTGTAACGGACTCACGCAACTAGGGGTATTGGTTTGAACCGAAGGACGCGTACTCCTCCGGGAGGCCTTCCCTGCCTCCCGCTCCCTTTTTTTTTTTTTTTTTAATGGCATTTATTAAGCGCTTACTATGTGCTGGGGAGGTTACAAGCTGATCACTTACAAGCTGACTCTATTTATTTATTATATTTGTACATATCTAGTCTATTTATTTTATTTTGTTAGTATGTTTGGTTTTGTTCTCCGTCTCCCCCTTTTAGACTGTGAGCCCGCTGTGGGGTAGGGACTGTCTCTAGATGTCGCCAATTTGTACTTCCCAAGCGCTTAGTACAGCTCTCTGCACATAGTAAGCGCTCAATAAATACGATTGATGATGATGATCAGGTTGTCCCACGGCGGGGGGGCTCCCAGTCTTCATCCCCATTTTACAGGTGGGGGGACTGAGGCACAGAGAAGTGAAGTGACTTGCCCGGAGTCACACAGCTGCCAGTCGGTCCCTTCCGCGGCGTCCCGACCGTCTCCCTTTAGTCAGCCCTCCTCCGCAGCACTTACGTACATATCCGTAACGTATTTATTTATATTCTGCCCGTCTTGTCTATAGTCATCATCATCAATCGTATTTATTGAGCGCTTACTATGTGCAGAGCACTGTACTAAGCACTTGGGAAGTACAAATTGGCAACATATAGAGACAGTCCGTACCCAACAGTGGGCTCACAGTCTATAATCTATAGCCTGCCTGCCTGCCTTTCTATAATCTACAGCCCATCTCCCCCTCCATTCATTCATTCAATCGTATTTATTGAGCGCTTACTGTGTGCAGAGTAGAGTAAATTTTACTCTATTTATTTTACTCTATTTATTTTACTCCATTTATTAAACTTACTCCATTCATTCAGTCGTATTTATTGAGCGCTTACTGTGTGCAGAGTAAATTTTACTCTATTTATTTTACTCTATTTTACTCCACTTATTTATTAAACTTACTCCATTCATTCAATCATATTTATTGAGCGCTTAACTGTGTGCAGAGTTGAGTAAATTTTACTCTATTTATTTTACTCTACTTTATTTTACTCCGTTTATTTATTAAACTTACTCCATTCATTCAATCATATTTATTGAGCGCTTACTGTGTGCAGAGTAGAGTAAATTTTACTCTATTTATTTTACTCTATTTTACTCAATTTATTAAACTTACTCCATTCATTCAGTCGTATTTATTGAGCGCTTACGGTGTGCAGAGTAGAGTAAATTTTACTCTATTTATTTTACTCTATTTATTTTACTCCATTTATTAAACTTACTCCATTCATTCAATTGTATTTATTGAGCACTTACTGTGTGCAGCGTAGAGTAAATTTTACTCTATTTATTTATTTTACTCTATTTTACTCTATTTATTTTACTCTGCTTATTTATTAAACTTACTCCATTCATTCAGTAGTATTTATTGAGCGCTTACTGAGTGCAGAGTAGAGTAAATTTTACTCTATTTATTTTACTCTATTTATTTTACTCCGTTTATTAAACTTACTCCATTCATTCAGTCCTATTTATTGAGCACTTACTGTGTGCAGAGTAGAGCATATTTTACTCTATTTTACTCTTTTACTCCACTTATTTATTAAACTTACTTCATTCAATCGTATTTATTGAGCGCTTACTGTGTGCTATTTATTTTACTCTATTTTACTCTATTAAACTTACTCCATTCATTCAATCATATTTATTGAGCGCTTAACTGTTTGCAGAGTAGAGTAAATTTTACTCTATTTATTTTACTCTACTTTACTCTATTTTACTCCGTTTATTTATTAAACTTACTCCATTCATTCAGTCGTATTTATTGAGCACTTACTGTGTGCAGAGTAGAGTAAATTTTACTCTATTCATTTTACTCTATTTTACTCCGCTTATTTATTAAACTTACTCCATTCATTCAATCGTATTTATTGAGCGCTTACTGTGTGCAGAGTAGAGTAAATTTTACTCTATTTCTTTATTTTACTCTATTTTACTCTATTAAACTTACTCCATTCATTCAGTCATATTTATTGAGCGCTTACTGTGTGCAGAGTAAATTTTACTCTATTTATTTTACTCTATTTTACTCTATTTATTTTACTCTGCTTATTTATTAAACTTACTCCATTCATTCAGTCGTATTTATTGAGCGCTTACTGTGTGCAGAGTAAATTTTACTCTATTTATTTTACTCTATTTTACTGTATTTATTAAACTTACTCCATTCATTCAGTCGTATTTATTGAGCGCTTACTGTGTGCAGAGTAGAGTAAATTTTACTTTATTTATTTTACTCTATTTTACTCCATTTATTAAACTTACTCCATTCATTCAATCGTATTTATTGAGCGCTTACTGTGTGCAGAGTAGAGTAAATTTTACTCTATTTATTTATTTTACTCTATTTTACTCTATTAAACTTACTCCATTCATTCAGTCGTATTTATTGAGCGCTTACTGTGTGCAGAGTAGAGTAAATTTTACTCTATTTATTTATTTTACTCTATTTTACTCTATTTTACTCCGCTTATTTATTAAACTTACTCCATTCATTCAATCGTATTTATTGAGCGCTTACTGTTGCAGAGTAGAGTAAATTTTACTCTATTTATTTATTTTACTCTATTTTACTCTATTTATTAAACTTCATTCATTCAGTCGTATTTATTGAGCGCTTACTGTGTGCAGAGTAGAGTAAATTTTACTGTATTTATTTATTTTACTCTATTTTACTCTATTTATTAAACTTACTCCATTCATTCAGTTGTATTTATTGAGCGCTTACTGTGTGCAGAGTAGAGTAAATTTTGCTCTATTATTTTACTCTATTTTACTCTATTTTACTTTATTTCATTTGTACATATTTATTCTATTTATTTTATTATGTTACTATGTTTTGTTTTGTTCTCTGTCTCCCCCTTCTAGACTGTGAGCCCGCAGTTGGGTAGGAACCGTCTCTATATGTTGCCGACTTGGACTTCCCAAGCGCTTAGTACAGTGCTCTGCACACAGTAAGCGCTCAATAAATACGATTGAGTGAATGAATGAATGCAGAGCACTGTACTAAGCAGGCTGTAAGCTCGTTGTGGGCAGGGAATGTATCTGTTCATTGTCATATTGTAATCATTCATTCGATCGTATTTATTGAGCGCTTACTGTGTGCAGAGCACTGTACTAAGCAGGCTGTAAGCTCGATGTGGGCAGGGAATGTATCTGTTCCTTGTCATATTGTATTCATTCATTCAATCGTATTTATTGAGCGCTTACTGTGTGCAGAGCACTGTACTAAGCAGGCTGTAAGCTCGTTGTGGGCAGGGAATGTATCTGTTTATTGTCATATTGTATTCATTCATTTGATCGTATTTATTGAGCGCTTACTGTGTGCAGAGCACTGTACTAAGCAGACTGTAAGCTCGTTGAGGGCAGGGAATGTATCTGTTTATTGTCACATTGTATTCATTCGTTTGATTGTATTTATTGAGCGCTTACTGTGTGCAGAGCACTGTACTAAGCAGGCTGTAAGCTCGTTGTGGGCAGGGAATGTATCTGTTTATTGTCACATTGTATTCATTCGTTCGATCGTATTTATTGAGCGCTTACTGTGTGCAGAGCACTGTACTGAGCGCTTGGGAAGTCCAAGTTGGCAACATATGGAGACGGTCCCTACCCAACAGCGGGCTCACAGTCTAGAAGGGGGAGACAGACAACGAAACAAAACATATTAACAAAATAATATACTGTACTCTCCCAAGCGCTTAGTACAGTGCTCCGCACAAAGTAATACAAACCAGCGTGGCTCAGTGGAAAGAGCCCGGGCTTTGGAGTCAGAGGCCATGGGTTCAAATCCCGGCTCCGCCACTTGTCAGCTGGGTGACTTTGTATATATATACAAAGTATATATATGTATATATGGTTGTACATATTTATTACTCTATTTATTTATTTTACTTGTACATTTCTATCCTATTTATTTTATTTTGTTGGTATGTTTGGTTTTGTTCTCTGTCTCCCCCTTTTAGACTGGGAGCCCACTGTTGGGTAGGGACCGTCTCTATGTGTTGCCGATTTGTACTTCCCAAGCGCTCAGTACAGTGCTCTGCACATAGTAAGCGCTCAATAAATACGATCAATTGATTGATTGATTGACTTTGGGCAAATCACTTGACTTCTCTGGGCCTCAGTTCCCTCATCTGTAATATGGGGATTAAGACTGGGAGCCCCCACCATGGGACAACCTGATCACCTTGTCACCTCCCCAGCGCTTAGAGCAGTGCGTTGCACATAGTAAGCGCTTAATAAATGCCATCATCATCATCAGTGAGTGAATGGATTCATTCAGTCGTATTTATTGAGCGCTTACTGTGTGCGGAGCACTGCACTAAGCGTGAAACGGACTAGCGTGACTGTGCCCTTAAACCAAAACCTTGCCGGATTTAAGACTTTTCCCTGTTCCCCCCCCCCGCATCCCAGAGATCTGATGCTTTAAACTGAAAAATAATCCCCCTCATCATCATCATCGTAATGATGATGGCATTTATTAAGCGCCTACTATGTGCAGAGCACTGTTCTAAGCGCCGGGGAGGTCACAAGGTGACCAGGGGGTCCCATGGCAGGCTCGCAGCCAATCCCCATTTTCCAGAGGAGGTCACTGAGGCGCGGAGAAGTGAAGTGACTCGCCCCAAGTCACCCAGCTGACGATCGGTGGGGCCGGGATTCGAACCCATGACCTCCGACTCCAAAGCCACGCCGCTCGCTTCCCACATCCTCTGTGGGAAGGCCCTGCCGGACACCCTGGTAGCCTTAGAACAGTGCTTGGCACATAGTAAGCGCTTCGTAAATGCTATCGTTATTGTTATTATATCGTTCCTTTTCCTGGAAATCGAGCGTCCGCAATTCATTCATTCATTCAATTGTGTTTATTGAGCGCGGAGCACTGTACTAAGCGCTTGGGGAGGGCAAGTTGGCCACACACAGAGACGGTCCCTACCCAACCGTGGGCTCACAGTCACGGTAATTGCGTCCTGAACGCGATTTGCCGTACTAATCGCACGGGAAGTACACCAGCGGCACGTATTTATTAAGCGTCTCCTGAACGCGATTTACCGTACTAATCGCACGGGAAGTACAACAGTAGCACGTACTTATTGAGCGTCTCCTGAACGCGATTTACGGTACTAATCGCACGGGAAGTACAACGGTGGCACGTTAGCAGTAGCTCTCGCCTCCTGTGAGCCCACTGTTGGGTAGGGACCGTCTCTCTGTGTTGCCAACTTGGGCTTCCCAAGCGCTTAGTACAGTGCTCTGCACACAGTAAGCGCTCAATAAATACGATTGACTGATTGACTGATTGAAAGCCCCTGACCCGATTTCCGTCGGGCTTTCGACCCCTTCGCTCCGCCAAGGTTGGACTTTCCGCGGTCGCCAATGACTTCCTTAAAACTAATCCCAGCGGACCGTTTCGCGATCCTCCTCGATTTTTCCAGGCGGCGCGGACACCGTAAACCTTTCCCAAACACCGGCAGGCCTCGGGGACCAACGTCTTCCCGTCGCTCCGACCGCTCCCCCTTGGTTTCCTTTCCTAGCTCCTCTCCCTCCTCCCACCCTCTTGCCGCGATCGTCCCGCGCCGTTCCCCTGGCTCGAAACCCCCTCCGTCCCGAAACCCACCGGACCCCGGCTCTCCCCGGAGTCGAAGCCCGGCCGAAATCCGGCCTGTCGAACAGTCGGCTCCCGGAACCCCAGGTCCAATCAACCCAGCAGCCGGCCAGCTTCGCCGCTTCCGGACTTATTTAGTCCCCGCATCCGCACGTTTGCGGGTGCGTCCGTTCGGTTGTGTGTTCAGTGATTGATTTCGGCCGCTCTGTGTGTATGTGTTTTATGGTTGTCTCCTCCGCGAGAGTGTAAGCTTACTGTGGGAAGGTGTCGCCGCTTTGTTTTGCACTTCCAAAGTGCTCAGTCCTGTTGTCCCTCAAAAATCCCTATCATTACCACTCCGCTCTCACTCCAGTGACTTTCCCTCCTTCTTCCTCCTAAGGATATCGGGGTAGGCCACTCAAAAATCCCTATCATTACCACTCTGCTCTCAACCCGGTGACTTTCCCTCCTTCTTCCTCCTAAGGATATCAGGGTAGGCCACTCAAAAATCCCTATCATTACCACTCCGCTCTCACCCCAGTGACTTTCCCTCCTTCTTCCTCCTAAGGATATCAGGGTAGGCCACTCAAAAATCCCTATCATTACCACTCCGCTCTCACTCCAGTGACTTTCCCTCCTTCTTCCTCCTAAGGATATCAGGGTAGGCCACTCAAAAATCCCTATCATTACCACTCCGCTCTCACTCCAGTGACTTTCCCTCCTTCTTCCTCCTAAGGATATCGGGGTAGGCCACTCAAAAATCCCTATCATTACCACTCCGCTCTCACTCCAGTGACTTTCCCTCCTTCCTCCTCCTAAGGATATCAGGGTAGGCCACTCAAAAATCCCTATCATTACCACTCCACTCTCACTCCAGTGACTTTCCCTCCTTCCTCCTCCTAAGGATATCGGGGTAGGCCACTCAAAAATCCCTATCATTACCACTCTGCTCTCACTCCAGTGACTTTCCCTCCTTCTTCCTCCTAAGGATATCAGAATGGCCACTCAAAAATCCCTATCATTACCACTCCGCTCTCACTCCAGTGACTTTCCCTCCTTCTTCCTCCTAAGGATATCGGGGTAGGCCACTCAAAAATCCCTATCATTACCACTCCGCTCTCACCCCAGTGACTTTCCCTCCTTCTTCCTCCTAAGGATATCAGGGTAGGCCACTCAAAAATCCCTATCATTACCACTCCGCTCTCACTCCAGTGACTTTCCCTCCTTCTTCCTCTTAAGGATATCAGAATGGCCACTCAAAAATCCCTATCATTACCACTCCGCTCTCAACCCAGTGACTTTCCCTCCTTCCTCCTCCTAAGGATATCAGGGTAGGCCACTCAAAAATCCCTATCATTACCACTCCGCTCTCACTCCGGTGACTTTCCCTCCTTCTTCCTCCTAAGGATATCAGGGTAGGCCACTCAAAAATCCCTATCATTACCACTCTGCTCTCAACCCGGTGACTTTCCCTCCTTCTTCCTCCTAAGGATATCAGGGTAGGCCACTCAAAAATCCCTATCATAACCACTCCGCTCTCACTCCAGTGACTTTCCCTCCTTCTTCCTCCTAAGGATATCAGGGTAGGCCACTCAAAAATCCCTATCATTACCACTCCGCTCTCACTCCAGTGACTTTCCCTCCTTCTTCCTCCTAAGGATATCAGGGTAGGCCACTCAAAAATCCCTATCATTACCACTCCGCTCTCACTCCAGTGACTTTCCCTCCTTCTTCCTCCTAAGGATATCAGGGTAGGCCACTCAGAAATCCCTATCATTACCACTCCGCTCTCACTCCAGTGACTTTCCCTCCTTCTTCCTCCTAAGGATATCAGGGTAGGCCACTCAGAAATCCCTATCATTACCACTCCGCTCTCACTCCAGTGACTTTCCCTCCTTTCTCCTCCTAAGGATATCAGGGTAGGCCACTCAAAAATCCCTATCATTACCACTCCGCTCTCAACCCAGTGACTTTCCCTCCTTCTTCCTCCTAAGGATATCAGGGTAGGCCACTCAAAAATCCCTATCATTACCACTCCGCTCTCACTCCAGTGACTTTCCCTCCTTCTTCCTCCTAAGGATATCAGGGTAGGCCACTCAAAAATCCCTATCATTACCACTCCGCTCTCAACCCGGTGACTTTCCCTCCTTCTTCCTCCTAAGGATATCAGGGTAGGCCACTCAAAAATCCCTATCATTACCACTCCGCTCTCAACCCAGTGACTTTCCCTCCTTCTTCCTCCTAAGGATATCAGGGTAGGCCACTCAAAAATCCCTATCATTACCACTCCGCTCTCACTCCAGTGACTTTCCCTCCTTCTTCCTCCTAAGGATATCAGGGTAGGCCACTCAGAAATCCCTATCATTACCACTCCGCTCTCACTCCAGTGACTTTCCCTCCTTCTTCCTCCTAAGGATTACCACTCCGCTCTCACTCCAGTGACTTTCCCTCCTTCTTCCTCCTAAGGATATCAGGGTAGGCCACTCAAAAATCCCTATCATTACCACTCCGCTCTCACTCCAGTGACTTTCCCTCCTTCTTCCTCCTAAGGATATCAGGGTAGGCCACTCAAAAATCCCTATCATTACCACTCCGCTCTCACCCCAGTGACTTTCCCTCCTTCTTCCTCCTAAGGATATCAGGGTAGGCCACTCAGAAATCCCTAGCATTACCACTCCGCTCTCACTCCGGTGACTTTCCCTCCTTCTTCCTCCTAAGGATATCGGGGTAGGCCACTCAAAAATCCCTATCATTACCACTCCGCTCTCACTCCAGTGACTTTCCCTCCTTCTTCCTCCTAAGGATATCAGGGTAGGCCACTCAAAAATCCCTATCATTACCACTCCGCTCTCACCCCAGTGACTTTCCCTCCTTCTTCCTCCTAAGGATATCGGGGTAGGCCACTCAAAAATCCCTATCATTACCACTCCGCTCTCACTCCGGTGACTTTCCCTCCTTCCTCCTCCTAAGGATATCAGGGTAGGGCCCTCAAAAATCCCTATCATTACCACTCCGCTCTCACTCCGGTGACTTTCCCTCCTTCTTCCTCCTAAGGATATCAGGGTAGGCCACTCAAAAATCCCTATCATTACCACTCCGCTCTCACTCCAGTGACTTTCCCTCCTTCCTCCTCCTAAGGATATCAGGGTAGGCCACTCAGAAATCCCTATCATTACCACTCCGCTCTCAACCCGGTGACTTTCCCTCCTTCCTCCTCCTAAGGATATCAGGGTAGGCCACTCAAAAATCCCTATCATTACCACTCCGCTCTCACTCCAGTGACTTTCCCTCCTTCCTCCTCCTAAGGATATCAGGGTAGGCCACTCAAAAATCCCTATCATTACCACTCCGCTCTCACTCCGGTGACTTTCCCTCCTTCTTCCTCCTAAGGATATCAGGGTAGGCCACTCAAAAATCCCTATCATTACCACTCCGCTCTCACTCCAGTGACTTTCCCTCCTTCCTCCTCCTAAGGATATCAGGGTAGGCCACTCAAAAATCCCTATCATTACCACTCCGCTCTCACTCCGGTGACTTTCCCTCCTTCTTCCTCCTAAGGATATCAGGGTAGGCCACTCAAAAATCCCTATCATTACCACTCCGCTCTCACTCCAGTGACTTTCCCTCCTTCTTCCTCCTAAGGATATCGGGGTAGGCCACTCAAAAATCCCTATCATTACCACTCCGCTCTCACTCCAGTGACTTTCCCTCCTTCTTCCTCCTAAGGATATCGGGGTAGGCCACTCAAAAATCCCTATCATTACCACTCCGCTCTCACTCCAGTGACTTTCCCTCCTTCTTCCTCCTAAGGATATCAGGGTAGGCCACTCAAAAATCCCTATCATTACCACTCCGCTCTCACCCCAGTGACTTTCCCTCCTTCTTCCTCCTAAGGATATCAGGGTAGGCCACTCAAAAATCCCTATCATTACCACTCCGCTCTCACCCCAGTGACTTTCCCTCCTTCTTCCTCCTAAGGATATCAGGGTAGGCCACTCAAAAATCCCTATCATTACCACTCCGCTCTCACTCCAGTGACTTTCCCTCCTTCCTCCTCCTAAGGATATCAGGGTAGGCCACTCAAAAATCCCTATCATTACCACTCCGCTCTCACCCCAGTGACTTTCCCTCCTTCTTCCTCCTAAGGATATCGGGGTAGGCCACTCAAAAATCCCTATCATTACCACTCCGCTCTCACTCCAGTGACTTTCCCTCCTTCTTCCTCCTAAGGATATCAGGGTAGGGCCCTCAAAAATCCCTATCATTACCACTCCGCTCTCACCCCAGTGACTTTCCCTCCTTCCTCCTCCTAAGGAAATCAGGGTAGGCCACTCAAAATCCCTATCATTACCACTCCGCTCTCACTCCAGTGACTTTCCCTCCTTCTTCCTCCTAAGGATATCAGGGTAGGCCACTCAAAAATCCCTATCATTACCACTCTGCTCTCACCCCAGTGACTTTCCCTCCTTCCTCCTCCTAAGGATATCAGGGTAGGCCACTCAAAAATCCCTATCATTACCACTCCGCTCTCACTCCAGGACTTTCCCTCCTTCCTCCTCCTAAGGATATCAGGGTAGGCCACTCAAAAATCCCTATCATTACCACTCCGCTCTCAACCCGGTGGCTTTCCCTCCTTCCTCCTCCTACGGATATCGGGGTAGGCCACGGGTCACAGATTTGCCTCCCCCAACTTCTTCGAAGTTGCCAAGGGCTCTCCGGTGAGGGGTAGGAGGCCGGAGAGGAGCCGTTGTCCGCTCTCGCTCCTTGGCATTCAGATTTCGCTCTTACAGCCTCTCCGTTTGTTGGCCCTCCGCGTCCTTCCTGTAGGAGATTGACTGTCACGTAAACTCCCTTTTTATAGGCAGTGTTTCGGAGATGGGCTGCACTGGGCCGGCTGTATGATTATCGTGCTCCTGGGACAGCAGCGGCGCTTCGATGTGTTGGATTTCTGCTACCATTTGCTCAAAGTCCAGAAGCACGACGGCAAGGATGAAGTCATCAAGAGCGTGGTACGTCCGACGACCTTCTGTCGTGTTTATTTTTGGGTCCGTCCTCCGACGGCTCCGGGGGTTCGGCTTTCCGCGCCCCGGGGATCGGTTCCTTCGGGGGATCGTAATCCGGAGTTTTCCCTGACGAAGCTAAAGCTCTGCAGGGGCTCGGAGATTTCAGGACGGGGCGCGCGGATCCCGGGTTCGACTCTTTTAACCTTCGCCCCTTCTCGCTCGCGTCTTCTCCCAGCCTTTGAAGAAGATGGTGGAGAGGATCCGTAAGTTCCAGATCCTGAACGATGAGATTATCACCATCCTGGACAAGTATCTGAAATCCGGAGATGGAGAGAGCACTCCCGTGGAGCACGTCCGCTGTTTTCAACCCCCCATCCACCAGTCTCTGGCCAGCAATTAACTGCGTATCTCCTGACGGCCCCGGCCCCTCCGTACTCGGTAATTCAGCAAGCTCTCGGACTAGTTCGCTAGAATTTTTAAAAACGCTTCCCAGTACTTTCTGCGCCCGTTGAGGAGGCGGCGCGGCCTCGTCTTCGGGCGAAAAGCGTAATTTTATATAACCCGTACTTATTTTTATAGACTAAATTTTTACACTTTGGGGGGATTGGCCGTTGGGCCATCGGAGGGATCCGGCAGCTGGCTCTCTGGTGGTCGCTGAACGGCCTTATTGCCGGATCACCCGGAGAATACAGCGCAAGGCAAAGGGAATATTAGGGTTAAAGTAGAAACCGCTCGTATTTTACCTAATTGCGGATTATATGGAAACCGTTAAGGGCTTTTTTCATAGCTTTGAGAGACTTTCCGCGGGTGTTTTGTGAATGATCCTCCCCGTCCTTAATCGTCGTTGCTTTGTACACGTCAGTGTAACACGGTAAAAGAATCGCCAGTTGATTCAGCTATATTAAAATAGAGTGCGTGAGAAAGACTCGGAGCAAAGCCTGGCTAATAAAGCTTTTATCAATCCAGACTTGGTTTTTCAGGGTGTTTCTTGAAAATGAAAATCGTTTTCCACCTCCCGGGAACCAGCGAGGCGGGCGGCGGGGTAGGATTCCCCGCTGCCGTAGTCTGTGGCTGTAGAGCCAGGAATTGGAATAGGGATCGTCGGACGGTAAAGGGAAATAATTGACCCAACACCTATTAGACGCACAGCCCCGTCCTGGGAGCTCGGAGAAATGCGGTAGGAATTAAAGACACGATCCCCGTCTCGGAGAATTTACAGCCTGAGGTGGAAGAGCGGGCACACTACGAGTAGTAGGAGCAGGCGGAAAGATAGTGTTCGCAATAATAATAATGACGGCATATATTAAGCGCTTACTACGTGCAAAGCACCGTTCGAAGCGCTGTGGGGCGGTTACAGAGGTGATCCGGTTGCTCGCAGTCTCCATCCCCATTTGACGGATGAGGGAACTGAGGCCCAGAGGAGTGAAGTGACTAGCCCAAAGGCACCCAGCTGACAAGTGGGAAAAGGCGCCAATCCGCGAGGAATCCTCTGTGGGACTGTAGTGGGGGCCACACAGTACTCCGAGGGGCTTCCTTTGGGGTGACCCCACTCCGAAGGACTTCGTAGGAATTTCGGCGCTCCGAGGGGCCGCCCGGGACTACGGCGCTATTTTTCCTTTTTAACGGCCCCCGCTCAGCGCCTTCTGTGTGTCAAAACACGGTCCTAGGAGCCAAGATAGGTAATAATAATAATAACGCTGGCATTTATTAAGCGCTTACTATGTGCAAAGCACTGTTCAAAGCGCTGGGGAAGTGACCAGGTGGACAGCTTGTCCCACGGGGGGCTCACAGTCTTCATCCCCATTTTCCAGATGAGGGAACTAAGGCACAGGGAAGTGAGTGACTTGCCCAAAGTCACCCAGCTGACGATTGGGAGAGCCGGGATTTGAACCCGTGACCTCCGACTCCTTCCTCTCCCCGTCGTCCCCCTCTCCATCCCCCCATCTTACCTCCTTCCCTTCCCCACAGCACCTGTATATATGTATATATGGTTGTACATATTTATTACTCTATTTATTTACTTATTTATTTATTTATTTTACTTGTACATTTCTATCCTATTTATTTTATTTTGTTGGTATGTTTGGTTCTGTTCTCTGTCTCCCCCTTTTAGACTGTGAGCCCACTGTTGGGTAGGGACTGTCTCTATTTGTTGCCAATTTGTTCTTCCCAAGCGCTTAGTACAGTGCTCTGCACATAGTAAGCGCTCAATAAATACGATTGATTGATTGATTGATTGACTCCAAAGCCCGGGCTCTTTCCCACTGAGCCCCGCTGCCTCTCCAAGGTACAAGGTAATTAGGTCAGACCCAGTCTCTGGCCCACAAGGGGCTCACGGGAGGGAGAACGGGCATTTGATTCCCCTTTTCCGTGGGGAAACTGAGGCACGGGGAAGTCGGGCCACTTGCCCCGGATCACCCGGCCAGAAAGTGCCGGAGCCGGGCTCGGAATCCAGATCTTCCGACTCCTGGACTTGGGCTCTTGCTTCCCGATTATTAGGGTTGCCTGGGGTTGCCCACGCTCTGGGGGGACGACGATGCCAAAGCGGCGCGGCGCGGCGGAAGGAGCCCGGGCTTGGGAATCTTGATTTTATTTGACTTGTCCGTATTTATTCAATTTATTTTATCCTGTTAATATGTTCCATTTTGTTAATTTGTTTATTTTATCCTGTTAATACGTTCCGTCTCCCCCTTCTAGACCGCGAGCCCGCCGTGGGGTAGGGACCGTCCCTGGACGTTGCCGACTTGGACTTCCCCAAGCGCTTAGTCCACTGCTCTGCACGCAGTAAGCGCTCAATAAATAGGAATGAATGACTCCGCCATTCGGGCCAGTCAGCTTCCCGGTACCTCAGTTCCCTCATCTGTAAAATGGGGATTAGGACGGGGAGCCCACAGCCTGATCAGCTTGCATCTCCCCCAGCGCTCAGAACGGTAGGAAGCGCTTAATAAATGTCGTTATTATTATTATTGGAGGGTCGGAAACGGATTCGGCGCAGCGTGGCTCAGTGGAAAGAGCCCGGGCTTTGGAGTCAGAGGTGATGGGTTCAAATCCCGGCTCCGCCACTTGTCAGCTGGGCGACTTTGGGCAAGTCGCTTCGCTTCTCTGGGCCTCAGTTCCCTCATCTGGAAAATGGGGATGAAGACTGTGAGCCCCGTGTGGGACAACTTGATCACCTTGTAAACTCCCCAGCGCTTAGAACAGTGCTTTGCACATAGTAAGCGCTTAACAAATGCCAACATTATTATTATTATTATTATTATTTGCACATAGTAAGCACTTAATAAATGCCATTATTATTATTATTATTATTATTTGGAGGCTCGAGGGTTGTGGGTAATAGAAGCAGGTGGATTAAAACCGTAGTACAAGGAAACGTGAGAGGTTATCTACGGAGGGCAAAACTATTCCTAGACTAATTCGCAATGGGCACCGTATGATGATGGCGTCTATTAAGCGCTTACTATGTGCAAGGCACTGTTCTAAGCGCCGGGGAGGTTACGGGGCGATCAGGTTGTCTCCCGGTCTCCATCCCCGTTTTCCAGATGAGGTCACCGAGGCCCAGAGAAGTGAAGGGCCTGTCACTCATTCAGTCGTATTTATTCATCATCAATCGTATTTATTGAGCGCTTACTATGTGCAGAGCACTGTACTAAGCGCTTGGGAAGTACAAATTGGCAACATACAGAGACAGTCCCTACCCAACAGTGGGCTCACAGTCTAAAATTGAGTCTTATTGAGCGCTTACGCCGCGCAGAGCCCAAAGTCGCACAGCGGACGCTTGGCGGGGCTGGGATTTGAACCCATGACCCCTGACTCCGAAGCCCGGGCTCTTTCCACCGGGTCGCCGCATGATGCCCGGATTGTAGCGGCCGACTCAGCTGGGAGGGAGACGCCAGTTGTCCCCTTCGGACCGCCCCAAAGGGGCTTCTAGCCAAGTAACCCCAAATGGACGCCCCCTCAAACCACCCCAACAAGGCCTACTTTTCACCATCGCGGGGGGCAACTTTTCCAACCACCCCAACACGAGTTACCGTTCGCGAGGTGGAAGAAGAAGGGGAAGAAAAGACGGCCCCGCCGGAACCGGCGGGGAAAATTAACAACGTCCTCAGCTTGACCGTCGGAGGGGATTCATTCATTCATTCAGTCGTATTTATTGAGCGCTTACTGTGTGCAGAGCACTGGACTAAGCGCTTGGGAAGTACAAGTTGGCCCGACAGCGGGCTCACAGCGGGGAGACAGACGACAAAGCAAAACATATTAACAAAATAAAATAGAATAAATATGTATAAGTAAAATAGAGTAATATAGTCATGACTTAATGAATATAATGACAATTCATTCATTCAGTCGTATTTATTGAGTGCTTCCTGTGTGCAGAGCACTGGACTAAGCGCTTGGGAAGTCCAAGTTGGCAACATCTAGAGACGGTCCCTACCCGACAGCGGGCTCACAGCCTAGAAGAGGGAGACGGACAACAAAACATATTAACAAAATAGAATAAATATGTACAAGTAAAATAAGTAAATATAGTCATGACAACGAATATAATGACAATTCATTGTCATATTTATTGAGCTCTTACTGGGTGCAGAGCACTGGACTAAGCGCTTGGGAAGTCCAAGTTGGCAACATATAGAGACTGTCCCTACCCGACAGCGGGCTCACAGCCTAGAAGGGGGAGACGGACAACAAAACATATTAACAAAATAAAATAGAATAAATATGTACAAGTAAAATAGAGTAATATAGTCATGACTTAACAAATATAATGACCATTCATTCAATCGTATTTATTGAGCGCTTACTGTGTGCAGAGCACTGGACAAAGCGCTTGGGAAGTCCTAGTTGGCAACATCTAGAGACGGTCCCTACCCCAACAGCGGGCTCACAGTCTAGAAGGGGGAGACGGACGACAAAGCAAAATATATTAACAAAATAAAATAGAATAAATATGTACAAGTAAAATAAATAGAGTAATATAGTCATGACTTAACGAATATAGTGACAATTCATTCATTCAATCGTATTTATTGAGCGCTTACTGTGTGCAGAGCACTGGACTAAGCGCTTGGGAAGTCCAAGTTGGCAACATCTAGAGACGGTCCCTACCCCGACAGCAGGCTCACAGTCTAGAAGGGGGAGATGGACGACAAAACAAAACATATTAACAAAATAAAATAGAATAAATATGTACAAGTAAAATAGAGTAATATAGTCATGACAACGAATATAATGACAATTCATTCATTCAATTGTATTTATTGAGCGCTTACTGTGTGCAGAGCACTATACTAAGCGCTTGGGAAGTCCAAGTTGGCAACATCTAGAGACGGTCCCTACCCCGACAGCGGGCTCACGGCCTAGAAGAGGGAGACGGAGAACAAAACATATTAACAAAATAAAATAGAATAAATATGTACAAGTAAAATAAGTAGAGTAATATAGTCATGACAACGAATATAGTGACAATTCATTCATTCAATCGTATTTATTGAGCGCTTACTGGGTGCAGCGCACTGGACTAAGCGCTTGGGAAGTCCAAGTTGGCAACATATAGAGACAGTCCCTACCCAACAGCGGGCTCACGGCCTAGAAGGGGGAGATGGACAACAAAATAATAATAATAATGGCATTTATTAAGCGCTTACTATGTGCAAAGCACTGTTCTAAGCGCTGGAGAGGTTACAAGATGATCAGGTTGTCCCACGGGGGGGGCTCACAGTCTTCATCCCCATTTTACAGATGAGGGAACTGAGGCCCAGAGAAGTTGTGACTTGCCCAAAGCCATACGGCTAGTTGGCGGAGCCGGGATTTGAACCCATGACCTCCGACTCCAAAGCCCGGGCTCTTTCCCACTGAGCCCCGCTGCTTCTCTAACAAAACAGATTAACAAAATAAAATAGAAGAAATATGTACAAGTAAAATAGAGTAATATAGTCATGACAACGAATATAATGACCATTCATTCATTCAATCGTATTGATTGAGCGCTTACTGTGTGCAGAGCACTGTACTAAGCGCTTGGGAAGTACAAATTGGCAACACATAGAGACAGTCCCTACCCAACAGTGGGCTCACAGTCTAAAAGGGGGAAACAGAGAACAAAACCAAACATACTAACAAAATAATAGGAAGCAGTGGAAAGAGGAGTCCGAGGTCACGGGTTCGAATCCCAATCACTTACCTGGAAGCAGCGTGGCCCAGTGGAAAGAGGAGTCAGAGGTCACGGGTTCGAATCCCAATCACTTACCAGGAAGCAGCGTGGCCCCAGTGGAAAGGAGTCGGAGGTCACGGGTTCAAATCCCAATCATCACTTACCAGGAAGCAGCGTGGCCCAGTGGAAAGAGGAGTCGGAGGTCACGGGTTCGAATCCCAATCACTTACCAGGAAGCAGCGTGGCCCAGTGGAAAGAGGAGTCGGAGGTCACGGGTTCAAATCCCAATCCCTTAATAGGAAGCAGTGTGGCCCAGTGGAAAGAGGAGTCGGAGGTCACGGGTTCAAATCCCAATCACTTACCAGGAAGCAGCATGGCCCAGTGGAAAGAGGAGTCGGAGGTCACGGGTTCGAATCCCAATCACTTACTAGGAAGCAGCGTGGCCCCAGTGGAAAGAGGAGTCAGAGGTCACGGGTTCGAATCCCAATCACTTACCAGGAAGCAGCGTGGCCCAGTGGAAAGAGGAGTCGGAGGTCATGGGTTCGAATCCCAATCACTTACCAGGAAGCAGCATGGCCCCAGTGGAAAGAGGAGTCAGAGGTCACGGGTTCGAATCCCAATCACTTAGTAGGAAGCAGCGTGGCCCAGTGGAAAGAGGAGTCAGAGGTCACGGGTTCGAATCCCAATCACTTACCAGGAAGCAGCGTGGCCCCAGTGGAACGAGGAGTCAGAGAGGTCACGGGTTCAAATCCCGGCTCCGCCACTTCTCACCTGCCTGACTTTGGGCCTCAGTTTCCTCTTTTGGAAAATGGGTTAAATACTCGTTCTCCTTCCCCCTTATATGGGGGGCTCCCTTGGGGACAGAGATCGAGTCTTATTCATTCATTCATTCATTCATTCATTCATTCATTCCATCGTATTTATTGAGCGCTTACTGTGTGCAGAGCACTGGATCTGATGGTACTTCGTCATAGTGCTAATCCCAAGCGCTTAGTACAGTGCTCTGCACACAGGAAGCGCTCAATAAATACGATTGAATGAATGAATGAATAGTGCTTGGAAGAGAGTCAGCATTTACCAAACAGCACGATTATTATTATTAATAATAGGTACTACTGCTGTCCTTCCCGTGCGATTAGTACAGTGAATTGCGTTCAGGAGACGCTTACTAAATACGTGCTACTGTTGTACTTCCCGTGCGATTAGTACGGTAAACTGCGTTCAGGAGGCGCTCAATAAATATGTGCTACTGTTGTACTTCCCGTGCGATTAGTACAGCAAATTACGTTCAGGAGATGCTCACTAAATACGTGCTACTGTTATAGTTCCCGTGCGATTAGTACAGTAAATTGCGTTCAGGAGGCACTCACTAAATACGTGCAACTGTTGTACTTTGCGTGCGATTAGTACAGTAAATTGCGTTCAGGAGGCGCTCAATAAATACGTGCTACTGTTGTACTTCCAGTGCGATTAGTACAGTAAATTGCGTTCAGGAGGCGCTCAATAAATACGTGCTACTGTTGTACTTCCAGTGCGATTAGTACAGTAAATTGCGTTCAGGAGGCGCTCACTAAATATGTGCTACTGTTGTACTATGCGTGCGATTAGTACAGTAAATTACGTTGAGGAGGCGCTCAATAAATATGTGCTACTGTTGTACTTCCCGTGCGATTAGTACAGCAAATTGCGTTCAGGAGGCGCTCAATAAATATGTGCTACTGTTGTACTTCCCGTGCGATTAGTACAGTAAACTGCGTTCAGGAGACGCTCACTAAATAAATGTGCTACTGTTGTAGCTCCCGTGCGATTAGTACAGTAAACTGCGTTCAGGAGACGCTCACTAAATAAATATGTGCTACTGTTGTAGCTCCCGTGCGATTAGTACAGTGAACTGCGATCAGGAGACGCTCACTAAATAAATATGTGCTACTGTTGTAGCTCCCGTGCGATTAGTACCGTAAATTGCGTTCAGGAGGCGCTCATTAAATACGTGCTACTGTTGTACTTCCTGTGCAATTAGTACGGTAAATGGCGTTCAGGAGATGCTCAATAAATACGTGCTACTGTTGTACTTCCCATGAGATTAGTACAGTGAATTGCATTCAGGAGACGCTCACTAAATACATGCTACTGTTGTACTTCCTTGCGATTAGTACGGTAAATTGCGTTCAAGAGGCGCTCAATAAATACGCGCTACTGTTGTACTTCCCGTGTGATTAGTACGGTAAATTGCGTTCAGGAGATGGTCAATAAATACGTGCAACTGTTGTACTTCCCGTGCGATTAGTACAGTAAATTGCATTCAGGAGGCGCTCAATAAATATGTGCTACTGTTGTACCTCCCGTGTGATTAGTACGGTAAATTGGGTTCAGGAGACGCTCAATAAATATGTGCTACTGTTGTACTTCCCGTGCGATTAGTACAGTAAACTGCGTTCAGGAGACGCTCACTAAATAAATGTGCTACTGTTGTAGCTCCCGTGCGATTAGTACAGTAAACTGCGTTCAGGAGACGCTCACTAAATAAATATGTGCTACTGTTGTAGCTCCCGTGCGATTAGTACAGTGAACTGCGATCAGGAGACGCTCACTAAATAAATATGTGCTACTGTTGTAGCTCCCGTGCGATTAGTACCGTAAATTGCGTTCAGGAGGCGCTCATTAAATACGTGCTACTGTTGTACTTCCTGTGCAATTAGTACGGTAAATTGCGTTCAGGAGATGCTCAATAAATACGTGCTACTGTTGTACTTCCCATGAGATTAGTACAGTAAATTGCATTCAGGAGACGCTCACTAAATACATGCTACTGTTGTACTTCCTTGCGATTAGTGCAGTAAATTGCGTTCAGGAGACGCTCACTAAATACGTGCTACTGTTGTACTTCCCATGCGATTAGTACGGTAAATTACGTTCAGGAGGCGCTCAATAAATACGTGCTACTGCTGTACTTCCCGTGCGATTAGTACAGTAAATTGCGTTCAGGAGGCGCTCACTAAATATGTGCAACTGTTGTACTATGCGTGCGATTAGTACGGTAAATTGCGTTCAGGAGGCGCTCAATAAATACGTGCTACTGTTGTACTTCCCGTGCGATTAGTACGGTAAATTGCGTTCAGGTGACGTTCAATGAATACGTGCTACTGTTGTACTTCCCATGCGATTAGTACAGTAAATTGCATTCAGAAGGTGCTCAATAAATATATGCTACGGTTGTACTTCCCGTGCGATTCGTACGGTAAATTGCGTTCAGGAGGCGCTCAGTAAATACATGCTACTGTTGTACATCCCGTGCGATTAGTACGGTAAACTGCGTTCAGGAGACGCTCAATAAATACGTGCTACTGTTGTAGTTCCCGTGCGATTAGTACGGCAAATTGCGTTCAGGAGACGCTCAATAAATATGTGCTACTGTTGTAGTTCCCATGTGATTAGTATGGTAAATTGCGTTCAGGAGACGCTCAATAAATATGTGCTACTGTTGTAGTTCCCGTACGATTAGTACAGTGAATTGCGTTCAGGAGACATTCAATGAATACGTGCTACTGTTGTACTTCCCAAGCGATTAGTACAGTAAATTGCGTTCAGAAGGCGCTCAATAAATATGTGCTACTGTTGTACTTCCCGTGCGATTAGTACAGTAAATTGCGTTCAGGAGACGCTCAATAAATGCGTGCTACTGTTGTAGTTCCCGTGCGATTAGTACGGCAAATTGCGTTCAGGAGACGCTCACTAAATACGTGCTACTGTTGTACTTCCCGTGCGATTAGTACAGCAAATTGCGTTCAGGCGACGCTCAATAAATACGTGCTACTGTTGTACTTCCCGTGCAATTAGTACGGCAAATTGCGTTCAGGAGACGCTCAATAAATATGTGCTACTGTTGTACTTCCCGTGCGATTAGTACAGTAAACTGCGTTCAGGAGACGCTCACTAAATAAATATGTGCTACTGTTGTAGCTCCCGTGCAATTAGTACAGTAAACTGCGTTCAGGAGACGCTCACTAAATAAATATGTGCTACTGTTGTAGCTCCCGTGCGATTAGTACCGTAAATTGCGTTCAGGAGGCGCTCATTAAATACGTGCTACTGTTGTACTTCCTGTGCAATTAGTACGGTAAATTGCGTTCAGGAGATGCTCAATAAATACGTGCTACTGTTGTACTTCCCATGAGATTAGTACAGTGAATTGCATTCAGGAGACGCTCACTAAATACATGCTACTGTTGTACTTCCTTGTGATTAGTACGGTAAATTGCGTTCAAGAGGCGCTCAATAAATACGCGCTACTGTTGTACTTCCCGTGTGATTAGTACGGTAAATTGCGTTCAGGAGACGCTCAATAAATATGTGCTACTGTTGTACTTCCTGTGAGATTAGTACAGCAAATTACGTTCAGGAGACGCTCACTAAATACGTGCTACTGTTATAGTTCCCGTGCGATTAGTACAGCAAATTGCATTCGGAAGGCGCTCAATGAATACGTGCTACTGTTGTACTTCCCATGCGATTAGTACGGTAAATTGCGTTCAAGAGGCGCTCAATAAATACGTGCTACTGTTGTACTTCCCATGCGATTAGTACGGTAAATTGCGTTCAGGTGACGTTCAATGAATACGTGCTACTGTTGTACTTCCCATGCGATTAGTACAGTAAATTGCATTCAGAAGGTGCTCAATAAATATGTGCTACTGTTGTACTTCCCGTGCGATTCGTACGGTAAATTGCGTTCAGGAGGCGCTCAGTAAATACATGCTACTGTTGTACATCCCGTGCGATTAGTACGGTAAACTGCGTTCAGGAGACGCTCAATAAATACGTGCTACTGTTGTAGTTCCCGTGCGATTAGTACGGCAAATTGCGTTCAGGAGACGCTCAATAAATATGTGCTACTGTTGTAGTTCCCATGTGATTAGTATGGTAAATTGCGTTCAGGAGACGCTCAATAAATATGTGCTACTGTTGTAGTTCCCGTACGATTAGTACAGTGAATTGCGTTCAGGAGACATTCAATGAATACGTGCTACTGTTGTACTTCCCAAGCGATTAGTACAGTAAATTGCGTTCAGAAGGCGCTCAATAAATATGTGCTACTGTTGTACTTCCCGTGCGATTAGTACAGTAAATTGCGTTCAGGAGACGCTCAATAAATGCGTGCTACTGTTGTAGTTCCCGTGCGATTAGTACGGCAAATTGCGTTCAGGAGACGCTCACTAAATACGTGCTACTGTTGTACTTCCCGTGCGATTAGTACAGCAAATTGCGTTCAGGCGACGCTCAATAAATACGTGCTACTGTTGTACTTCCCGTGCAATTAGTACGGCAAATTGCGTTCAGGAGACGCTCAATAAATATGTGCTACTGTTGCACTTCCCGTGCGATTAGTACAGTAAACTGCGTTCAGGAGACGCTCACTAAATAAATATGTGCTACTGTTGTAGCTCCCGTGCAATTAGTACAGTAAACTGCGTTCAGGAGACGCTCACTAAATAAATATGTGCTACTGTTGTAGCTCCCGTGCGATTAGTACAGCAAATTGCGTTCAGGAGGCGCTCAATAAGTATGAGCTACTGTTGTAGCTCCCGTACAGTTAGTACAGTAAATTGCGTTCAGGAGACGTTCAATGAATACGTGCTACTGTTGTACTTCCCATGTGATTAGTGCGGTAAATTGCGTTCAGGAGGCGCTCAGTAAATACGTGCTACTGTTGTACTTCCCATGCGATTAGTACGGCAAATTGCGTTCAGGAGGCGCTCAATAAATATGTGCTACTGTTGTACTTCCCGTGCGATTAGTACAGTAAACTGCATTCAGGAGACACTCACTAAATAAATATGTGCTACTGTTGTAGCTCCCGTGCAATTAGTACAGTAAACTGCGTTCAGGAGGCGCTCACTAAATATGTGCTACTGTTGTACTTCCCGGCGATTAGTACAGTAAATTGTGTTCAGGAGACGCTCAATAAATACGTGCTACTGTTGTACTTCCCGTGCGATTAGTACAGCAAATTACGTTCAGGAGACGCTCACTAAATACGTGCAACTGTTGTACTTTGTGTGCGATTAGTAGAGTAAATTGCATTCAGGAGACGCTCAATAAATACGTGCTACTGTTGTACTTCCTATGCGATTAGTACGGTAAATTGCGTTCAGGTGACGTTCAATGAATACGTGCTACTGTTGTACTTCCCATGCGATTAGTACAGTGAATTGCATTCAGAAGGTGCTCAATAAATATGTGCTACTGTTGTACATCCCGTGCGATTAGTACGGTAAATTGCGTTCAGGAGACGCTCAATAAATATGAGCTACTGTTGTAGTTCCCGTGCGATTAGTACAGCCAATTGCGTTCAGGAGACGCTCAATAAATATGTGCTACTGTTGTAGTTCCCGTGTGATTAGTACAGTGAATTGCGTTCAGGAGGCGCTCAATAAATACGTGCTACTGTTGTACTTCCAGTGCGATCAGTACAGTAAATTGCGTTCAGGAGGCGCTCAATAAATACCTGTGTTGCTAAGACTGTGAGCCCCACGTGGGACAACCTGATGACCTGGTATCTACCCCAGTGTTTAGAACAGTGCTTGGCACCTAGTAATAATAATAATAATAATAATAATAATAATAATAATAATAATAATATTTGTTAAGCGCTTACAATGTGCCAAGCACATTGGGAATACAAGGTGATCGGGTTGTCCCACGGGGTGGTATTTGTTAAGCGCTTACTATGTTAATGATAATAATGACGATGATGGCATTTATTAAGCGCTTACTATGTGCGAAGCACTGTTCTAAGCGCCGGAGGGGGAATACAAGGTGATCAGTTTGTCCCACGGGGTGGTATTTGTTAAGCGCTTACTATGTTAATAATAATAATGATGATGATGGCGTTTATTAAGCGCTTACTATGTTAATAATAATGATGATGATGACATTTATTAAGCGTTTACTATGTTATTAATGATAATGATGATGGCATTTATTAAGCGCTTACTATGTTAATGATAATAACGATGATGATGGCATTTATTAAGCGCTTACTATATGCGAAGCACTATTCTAAGCGCCGGAGGGGGATAACAGGTGATCAGCTTGTCCCACAGGGTGGTATTTGTTAAGCGCTTACTATGTTAATAATAAAAATGATGATGATAGCATTTATTAAGCGCTTACTATGTGCGAAGCACTGTTCTAAGCGCCGGAGGGGGAATACAAGGTGATCAGGTTGTCCCACGGGGTGGTATTTGTTAAGCGCTTACTATGTTAATGATAATAATGATGATGATGGCATTTATTAAGCGCTTACTATGTTAATAATAGTAATGATGATGATGGCATTTATTAAGCGCTTACTGTGTTAATAATAGTAATGATGATGATGGCATTTATTAAGTGCTTACTATGTTAATAGTAATGATGATGATGGCATTTATTAACCGCTTACTATGTTCATGATAATGATGATGATGATGGCATTTATTAAGCGCTTACTATGTTAATAATAGTAATGATGATGATGGCATTCATTAAGCGCTTACTATTTTAATAATAGTAATGATGATGATGGCATTTATTAAGCGCTTACTATGTTAATAATAATAATGATGATGGCAGTTATTAAGCACTTACGATGTGCAAAGCACTGTTCTAAGCGCCGGAGGGGGATACAAGGTGATCAGGATGTCCCACGGGGTGGTATTTGTTAAGCGCTTACTATGTTAATAATAATAATAATGATGATGGCATTTATTAAGCACTTACTATGTTAATAATAATAATGATGATGATGGCATTTATTAAGCGCTTACTATGTTAATAATAATTATGATGATGATGGCATTTATTAAGCGCTTACTATGTTAATAATAATGATGATGATGGCATTTATTAAGTGCTTACTATGTGCGAAGCACTGTTCTAAGCGCCGGAGGGGGATACAAGGTGATCAGGTTGTCCCACGGGGTGGTATTTGTTAATCGCTTACTATGTTAATGATAATAATGATGATGATGGCGTTTATTAAGCGCTTACTATGTTAATAATAGTAATAATGATGATGGCATTTATTAAGCGCTTACTATGTTAATAATAATGATGATGATGGTATTTGTTAAGCACTTACTATGTTAATAATAATGATGATGATGGCATTTATTAAGCGCTTACTATGTGCAAAGCACCGTTCTAAGTGCCGGAGGGGCGATACAAGGTGATCAGGTTGTCCCACGGGGTGGTATTTGTTAAGCGCTTACTATGTTAATGATAATAATAATGATGATGGCATTTATTAAGCGCTTACTATGTGCAAAGCACTGTTCTAAACACCGGAGGGGGAATACAAGGAGATCAGGTTGTCCCACGGGGTGGTACTTGTTAAGCGCTTACTATGTTAATAATAATAATGATGATGATGACATTTATTAAGAGCTTACTATGTTAATAATAGTAATGATGATGATGGCATTTATTAAGCGCTTACTATGTTAATGATAATAATGATGATGATGGCATTTATTAAGCGCTTACTATGTTAATAATAGTAATAATGATGATGGCGTTTATTAAGCGCTTTCTATGTTAATAATAGTAATAATGATGATGGCGTTTATTAAGCGCTTTCTATGTTAATAATAATGATGGCATTTATTAAGCGCTTACTATGTTAATAATAATGATGATGATGGCATTTATTAAGCGCTTACTATGTGCAAAGCACCGTTCTAAGCGCCGGAGGGGGATAACAGGTGATCAGCTTGTCCCACAGGGTGGTATTTGTTAAGCGCTTACTATGTTAATGATAATAATGATGACGATGGCATTTATTAAGCGCTTACTATGTGCAAAGCACTGTTCTAAGCGCCAGAGGGGGATACAAGGTGATCAGGGTGTCCCACGGGGTGGTATTTGTTAAGTGCTTACTATGTTAATGATAATAATGATGATGATGGCGTTTATTAAGCGCTTACTATGTGCGAAGCACTGTTCTAAACGCCGGAGGGGGAATACAAGGAGATCAGGTTGTCCCACGGGGTGGTATTTGTTAAGCGCTTACTATGTTAATAATAATAATGATGATGATGGCATTTATTAAGCGCTTACTATGTTAATAATAGTACTGATGATGATGGCATTTATTAAGCGCTTACTGTGTTAATGATGATGATAATGATGGTATTTATTAAGTGCTTACGATGTTAATAATAATAATGATGATGATGGCATTTATTAAGCACTTACTATGTTAATAATAGTAATGATGATGATGGCATTTATTAAGCACTTACTATGTGCAAAGCACTGTTCTAAACGCCGGAGGGGGATACAAGGTGATCAGGTTGTCCCACGGGGTGGTATTTGTTAAGCGCTTACTATGTTAATGATAGTAATGATGATGATGGCATTTATTAAGCGCTTACTATGTGCAAAGAACCGTTCTAAGCGCCGGAGGGGGATACAAGGTGATCAGCATGTCCCACGGGGTGGTATTTGTTAAGCGCTTACTATGTTAATGATAATAATGATGATGATGGCATTTATTAAGCGCTTACTATGTTAATAATAGTAATGATGATGATGGCATTTATTAAGCGCTTACTATGTTAATAATAGTAATGATGATGATGGCATTTATTAAGCGCTTACTATGTTAATAATAGTAATGATGATGATGGCATTTATTAAGCGCTTACTATGTTAATAATAGTAATGATGACGATGGCATTTATTAAGCGCTTACTATGTTAATAATAGTAATGATGACGATGGCATTTATTAAGCGCTTACTATGTTAATAATAGTAATGATGACGATGGCATTGATTAAGCGCTTACTATGTTAATAATAATGATGATGATGGCATTTATTAAGTGCTTACTATGTTAATAATAATGATGATGATGGCATTTATTAAGCGCTTACTATGTTAATAATAGTAATGATGACGGTGGCATTGATTAAGCGCTTACTATGTTAATAATGATGATGATGGCATTTATTAAGCGCTTACTATGTGCAAAGCACTGTTCTAAAGGTCGGAAGGGTATACAAGGTGATCAGCTTGTCCCACGGGGTGGTATTTGTTAAGCGCTTACTATGTTAATGATAATAATGATGATGATGGCATTTATTAAGCGCTTACTATGTGCGAAGCACTCTTCTAAGCGCCGGAGGGGGAATACAAGGTGATCAGGTTGTCCCACGGGGTGGTATTTGTTAAGTGCTTACTATGTTAATAATAATAATGATGATGATGGCGTTTATTAAGCGCTTACTATGTTAATAATAATGATGATGATGATGACATTTATTAAGCGCTTACTATGTTAATAATAGTAATGATGATGATGGCATTTATTAAGCGCTTACTATGTTAATGATAATAATGACGATGGTGGCATTTATTAAGCGCTTACTATGTTAATAATAATAATGATGATGGCATTTATTAAGCGCTTACTATGTTAATAATAGTAATGATGACGATGGCATTTATTAAGCGCTTACTATGTTAATAATAGTAATGATGACGATGGCATTGAGTAAGCGCTTACTATGTTAATAATAATGATGATGATGGCATTTATTAAGCGCTTACTATGTGCAAAGCACTGTTCTAAACATCGGAGGGGGATACAAGGTGATCAGCTTGTCCCATGGGGTAGTATTTGTTAAGCGCTTACTATGTTAATAATAATAATGATGATGATGGCACTTATTAAGCGCTTACTATGTGCAAAGCACCGTTCTAAGCGCCGGAGGGGGGATACAAGGTGATCAGCTTGTCCCACGGGGTGGTATAATAATAATAATAATAATAACGGCATTTATTAAGCGCTTACTATGTGCCAAGCACTGTTCTAAGCGCTGGAGAGGTTACAAGGTAATCAGGTTGTCCCATGAGGGGCTTGCAGTCGTCATCCCCATTTTCCAGATGAGGGAACTGAGGCCCAGAGAAGGGAAGTGACTGGCCCAAAGTCACCCAGCTACCCAGTTCATTCATTCATTCATTCAATCGTATTTATTGAGCGCTTACTGTGTGCAGAGCACTGTACTGAGCACTTGGGAATCAATCAATCAATCGTCTTTATTGAGCACTTACTGTGTGCAGAGCACTGTACTGAGCACTGGGGAATCAATCAAGCAATCAGTCGTCTTTATTGAGCGCTTACTGTGTGCAGAGCACTGTACTGAGCGCTTGGGGATCAATCAATCAATCAATCGTCTTTATTGAGCGCTTACTGTGTGCAGAGCACTGTACTGAGCGCTTGGGAATCAATCAATCAATCAATCGTCTTTTTTGAGCACTTACTGTGTGCAGAGCACTGTACTGAGCGCTTGGGAAGTCCAAGTTGGCAACATCTAAAGACGGTCCCTACCCAACAGCGGGCTCACAGTCTAGAAGGGGGGGACAGAGAACAAAACAAAACGTATTAACAGAATAAAATCAATAGAATAAATATGTCCAAGTAAAATAAATAGAGTAATAAATACGTACAAATATATATACAGTGGCAGAGGCGCGATTCGAACCCGTGACCTCTGACTCCAAAGAGGTGGCTCAGTGGAAAGAGACACATCAGTGTCTAATCAGACACTTAATAAATACTAATGACTCAAGGGGGACAAATATCAGTGCAAGGGTGACGGAGAAGTGAGAGGAAGGAAGGGAAAAGCATTTAATCGAGAGATGTGATTTTAGGAATCCTTTGAAAGTGGGAAAAGTGGGAAAAGTGGGAAAAATGGAGGTCTGTCGTGGAGGGAGTGGGCAGGGGGGTTGGCGGCGAAATAAATGAGATGGAGGTACAGGGAGGTTGGTTTTAGAGGACTAAAGTGCACAGGCTTCCGAAGTAATAATAATAATAATAATAATAATAATAATAATAATAATAATAATAATAATAATAATAATAAATACATAAATAAAGTCCCCTAGTCATGGTGACATAAGAAGGCGAGCTGCCCTTCCAGAGAGCAGGTAGGTTTGATAATAATAATAGTAACAATAATGATGATAAATACATAAATAAAGTCCCCTAGTCATGGTGACATAAGAAGGCGAGCTGCCCTCCCAGAGAGCAGGTAGGTTTGATAATAATAATAGTAATAATAATGATGATAAATACATAAATAAAGTCCCCTAGTCATGGTGACATAAGAAGGCGAGCTGCCCTCCCAGAGAGCAGGTAGGTTTGATAATGAATAATGATAATAATAATAATAATAATGATAAATAAATAAATAAATTCCCCTAGTCATGGTGACATAAGAGGGCGAGCTGCCCTTCCAGAGAGCAGGTAGGTTTGATAATAATAATAATAATAATAATGATAATAATAATAATGATAAATACATAAATACATTCCCCTAGTTATGGTGACATAAGACGGCGAGCTGCCCTTCCAGAGAGCAGGTAGGTTTGATAATAATAATAATAGTAATAATAATAATGATAAAGTCCCCTGCCCTCCCAGAGAGCAGGTAGGTTTGATAATAATAGTAATAATAATAATGATAAATACATAAATAAATTCCCCTAGTCATGGTGACATAAGAAGGCGA